>NC_083405.1:3003967-3303967 GCF_020745735.1 Hemiscyllium ocellatum
CCTCTCTTCTCTCACCTCGTCCCTCCCTCGTACCCCTCCCTCCATCTGTCGTCCCCTCCCTCTCTCTCAACAACACTCTCACTCTCACCCCTCCCTCTCTCTCTCGCATCTCCCTCTCTCTCTTACCCTCTCCCCCTCTCTCTCTCACCCCTCCCCCTCTCTCTCTCGCCCCCTCCCTCCTTCTCTCTCTCTCTCTCTCGCACCTCGCGCTCTTTGTCATCCCAGTCCTCTCTCTTTCACCCCTCCCTTTCTCTCGACGCCTCCTCTCTCTCTCTCGCTCTCTCACCCCCTCTCTCTCACCTACCTCCTTTTTTCTCTCTCGCACTTCTCTCTCTCTCTTGTTCCCTTCATCCTCCCTCTCTTGCCCCCTCCCTCTTCTCTCCCCCTCTCGCCCCTCTCTCTCGCCTACTACCCTCTGTCTCTCTCGCACCTCCCTCTCTCTCTCACCGCCTCCCTCTCTCTCTCTCTCTTGCCCACACCCCCTCTCTCTCTCGCCCCCTTGCTCTCTCGCCCCTCCCTCTCTGTCTCGCTCTCCCACCCTTTCTCTCTCTCACCCCTTCCCTCTCTCTGTCAACCCCTCCCTCTCTCTCTCACCCCGTCCCTCTCTCTCTCATCCCCTTCCACTGTCTCTCTTCCCCTCCCTCTGTCTAACCATCCCCCCACTCTCTCGACCCGCTCCCTCTGTCTCTCGCCCCCTCCCTCTCTCTCATCTCGTCCCTTCTCTCTCTCACCCCCTTCCACTCTCTCTCTTCCACTCCCTCACTCTAACCATCCTCCCTCTCTCGCTCCTCTCCATCTCTCTCTCGCCCCCTCCTTCTCTCTCTCTCTCTCACCCCCTCCCTCTCTCTCTCGACCCCTCCCTCTCTCTCTGTCGCCACTTCCCTCTCTCCCCCACACTCCCTCTCTCTCTCTTGCCCCTGCTTCCCCCTCTCTCTCGCCCCTCCCTCTCTCTCGACCCCCCTCACTCTCGCCACGTCCCTCTCTCTTTCACCCCCTCTCTCTTGCCAATTTCTCAAACTCGCCCCCCTGCCTCTCGCTCTCATCCCCCTCCCTCTCTCTCGCCCCCTGCCTCTTCTCTCGCCCCCTCCGACTCTGTCTCGCTCTCTCACCCCCCTCTCTCACCTTCCTCCTTCTCTCTCTCGCACCTCCCTCTCTCTTTCTTGTCCCCGTCACCCTCCCTCTCTCGCCCCCTCCCTCTTTCGACCCCCTCTGTCTCTTGCCCTACTACTTCTCTCTCTCGCTCTCTCCCTCTTTCACTCGCACCCACCTCTCTCTACCCCGTCCTCTCTCTCTCACCCCTCCCTCTCTCTCACACACCCTCCCCATGTCTCTCTCACCCCCTCCCTCGCTCTCTCACGCCCGCTCCCTCTCTCTCTCACCCCCTCCTTCTCTCTCACACCTTTCTAATCTCTCTCTTCCCCTCCCTCTTTCTCTAACCATCCTCCCTCTCTCTCGCCCCGCGCTCTCGCACCTCCCCCTCTCTCTCTCGCACCTCCCTCTCTCTGTTGCCACAGTCCTCTCTCTCTCACAGCCTCCCTCTTCAATCGCCCCCTCCCTCTCTCTCTCGCTCTCTCACCCCCCTCTCTCTCACCTCGCTCCTCCTCTCTCTCGCACCTCCCTCTCTCTCTCTTGCCCCGTCAACCTCCCTCTCTCGCCCCCTCCCTCTTGTCTCCCTCTCTCTCGCTTCTCTCTCTCGCCCACCACTCTTTCTCTCTCTCGCACCTCCTTCTCTGTCGCTCCCCTCTCTCTATCTTGCCCTACTCCTTCTCTCTCTCGCTCTCTCCCTTTCTCACTCTCACCCACCTCTCTCGCCCCCTCCCCCTCTCTCTGTCGCCCACCTCTCTCTCTCTCTTGCCCCGTCTCGTGCCCCTCCCTCTCTCTCTCAACCACTCTCTCCCTCGCCCCCATCCCTCTGTCTCTCGGCCCCTCCCTCTCTCTCTCGCCACGCCACCGTCTCTTCTCTCACCCCGTCCCTCTCTCGTACCCCTCCCTCTCTCTCTCTCTGTCTCGACAAAACTTTCACTCTTGCCCCCCTCCCTCTCTCTCTCACCCCCTCCTCCTCTCTCTCTCACCCCTCCCTCTCTCTCACACACCCTCCCCATGTCTCTCTCACCCCCCTCCCTCGCTCTCTCACGCCCGCTCCCTCTCTCTCTCACCCCCTCCTTCTCTCTCACACCTTTCTAATCTCTCTCTTCCCCTCCCTCTTTCTCTAATCATCCTCCCTCTCTCTCGCCCCGCGCTCTCGCCCCTCCCCCTCTCTCTCGCACCTCCCTCTCTCTGTTGCCACAGTCCTCTCTCTCTCACAGCCTCCCTCTTCAATCGCCCCCTCCCTCTCTCTCTCGCTCTCTCACCCCCTCTCTCTCACCTCGCTCCTCCTCTCTCTCGCACCTCCCTCTCTCTCTCTTGCCCCGTCAACCTCCCTCTCTCGCCCCCTCCCTCTTGTCTCCCTCTCTCTCGCTTCTCTCTCTCGCCCACCACTCTTTCTCTCTCTCGCACCTCCTTCTCTGTCGCTCCCCTCTCTCTATCTTGCCCTACTCCTTCTCTCTCTCGCTCTCTCCCTTTCTCACTCTCACCCACCTCTCTCGCCCCCTCCCCCTCTCTCTGTCGCCAACCTCTCTCTCTCTCTTGCCCCGTCTCGTGCCCCTCCCTCTCTCTCTCAACCACTCTCTCCCTCGCCCCCATCCCTCTGTCTCTCGGCCCCTCCCTCTCTCTCTCGCCACGCCACCGTCTCTTCTCTCACCCCGTCCCTCTCTCGTACCCCTCCCTCTCTCTCTCTCTGTCTCGACAAAACTTTCACTCTTGCCCCCCTCCCTCTCTCTCTCACCCCCTCCTCCTCTCTCTCTCACCCCCTCCCTCACTCTCTCTCGCCCCCTCCCTCTCTCTCTCTCTCTCACCCCCTTCCACTCTCTCTCTTCCCCTCCCTCTCTCTCTAACCATCCTCCTTCTCTCTCACCCCGCTCCCTCTCTCTCTCGCCCCTCCCTCTCTCTTTGTCGCACCTCCCTCTCTCTGTTGCCCCAGTCCTGTCACTCTCGCCCCCTCCCTCTCTCTCTTACAATGCCACCCTCTCTCGCTATCACAACCCCACCCTCTCTGTCTCGTACCCCTCCCTCTCTCGATCACACACCCCATCCCTCTCTATCGTCCCACTCCCTCTTGCTCTCACTCCCCTACCTCCCTCTCTCTCGTCCCCCTCCCTCTCTCTCTCTCTCGAAAACACTCTCACTCTCACCCCCCTCCCTCTCACACTCGCACATGTCCCTCTCTCTCTCTCGCCTGCCTCGCTCTCTCTCGCCCACATCCCTCCTCCCACGCCCTCCCTCTCTCTCGCCCCCTCCCTCTCTCTCAATGCCTCCCTCTCTCTCTCATTCCCCTCCCTCTTTCTCTCTCTTGCCCACACTCCCACTCTCTCTTACAACCCCACCCTCTCTCTCTCTCACAAACCCACACTCTCTCTTTCGTACCTCTCCCTCTCTCACTCTCTCTCACCCCACTCCCTCTCTCGCTCCCTCGCCCCACCTTTGTCCATCTCCCCCACCCTCTGGCTCTCGTCCACCTCCCTGTCTCTCTCTCGCACCCTCCGTCTCTCTCTTTCCTCCGCTCCCCCTCAATCTCTCACCCCCCGCCCTCTGTCTCTCTCGCCCCCTGCCTCTCACTCGCACCCCTCTCTCTCATCCCCCTCCCTATCTCTCCCTCTTGCCCACACTCCCTCTCTCTCTCTCACACCCCCACCCTCTCTCTCTCTCGTCCCCCTCTCTCCTTGTCTCTCACCCACCTCAGCCCCCCACGCTCTATCCCTCTCTCACTCCCCTCCCTCAATCGCGTCCCCCTCCCTCTCTATCTCGCACCCCCTTCCCTCTCTCTCTCAGCCGCCCTCCCTCCATCTCGCTCTCTCTCTCTCTCTCTCGCCCCCTCCCTAACCCTCTACCCCCTCCCTCTCTCGTCCCTCTCCCTCTCTCTAACTCTCTCGGCCGCCCTCCCTCCATCTCTCGCCCTCCTCCCTCACTCTCTCTCGCGCCCCCTCCCTCTCTACACCCTCCCTCTCTTTGCCCTCACCATCTGTCTCGCCCCCCTCCCACTCCCCCTGTCCCCGCTCGCTCCCTCCCCCTCTCTCCCTCGTCCCTCCGTCCCTCTCTCTCGCTCCCTCCCTCTCTCTCTCGCCCCCTGCCTCCCTCTCTCTCGTCCCCCTACCTCTCTCTCTCTCGCCTCTCTCTCTATCTTGTCCCCTCCCTCTCTCTCTCTCCCCTCTCTATATCTCTCGCCCCCTCCCTCTCTCTCTCGACACTTTACTCTCTCTAGCCCCACTCCCCCTCTCTCTCTCGCCCCCTCCCTCCCTCTCTCTCATCTCCTCTCTCTCTCTCTTGTCTCCTCCCTCTCTCTCACCCCTCTCTCTCACACACCCCTCATTCCCTCCCTGTCTCTCCCTCATCCTCCTCCCTCTCGCTCTCTCAGTCCCTGCCTGTCTCTCATCATCTTCCCTCTGTCTCTCGTCCCCCTCCCTCTCTCTTGTCACCCTCCCTCTCTCTCTCGTCCCCCCTCTCTCTCGCCCTCTCTGTATTTCTCGCCCCCCTCCCTCCCTCTCTCTCGTCCCCCCTATCTCTCATGCCCCCTCCATCTCTCTCTCTCCGCCCCCCTCTCTTGCTCTCTCCCCCTCTCTCGCCACTTTACTCTCTCTTGCCCGACTCCCTCTCTCTGTCTCGCCCTCTCCCTCTGTCTCAACCCCTGCCTCTCTCTCTGTTGCCCCCTCCCTCTCTCTCTCGCCCACCTCCCTCTCTCTCACCCATTCACTCTCTCTCTCTCGTCCCCTCCCTCTCACTCTCTCACCTCTCTCTCTCTCACCCCCTTCTCTCTCGCCCACCTCCCTCTCTCTCGCCCAACTCACTCTTCCCCGCCCCCCTCACTATCTCTCTCGCCCCCTCCCACTCTGTCTCGCCCCTCCCTCCCTCTCTTTACCTTATCCCCACCCTGCCTCTCGACCCCTCCCTCCCTCTCTGTCGTCCCCTCCCTCTCACTCTCTCACCCCCCTCCTTCTCTCACTCGTCCCCCTCTCTCTCTCTCGCCTCCTCTCTCTCTCTCCCCTCTCTCTCTCTCTCACACACACACACACACACACCATCGCTAACTCTCTCTTGCCCCCTCTCTCTCGCTCACTCCCTCTCTCTGGATATATCCCCCACCCCACTGTCTCCCCTCCTTCGCTCTCTCACCTTCTCACACACCCCTCTCTCCTTTGTGCCATTCCTCTCTCTCACCATCTTTCTCTCTCTCTCTCTCTCTCTCTCTCGCCCTTGCTCTCTCTCATCCAGTGTGTCTCTCTCCCTCCCTCCCTCTCTCGATCCCCTCTCGCTTTGCACCTCTATCTCTCTCTCTTCCCTCCTCTGACTCTCTCCAGCCATCCTGCATTCTCTTGCCTCCATCTCCGAACCCCTGTCCCTCTCTCCCCCCCTCATTCTCTCTCTCTCTGCCCTGTCTTTTTCTCTCTGTCTCACTCCCTCTATCTCTCTTGCACCTTTCCCTCTCTCTTCGCCCCTCTCTCTATGTCTCTTTCTCTCACTTACCCCCTCCCTCGCCAGTCTCTCAGTCTCACTCTCTCTCACCCTTCTCTCTCTTTATCTCTTCCCGGATCTCTCCCTCTCTCTCTCCCCCTTCTCGCTCTCCACCTCCCTCGGTGTGTCTCTATTCCCACCTCCCTCTCTTTCCCTCTGACGGAATCTCTCTCCCTTCTGTCCCTCCCTCCCTCTCTCTCTGACATACTCTGCCTCCCTGGTCCTTCCCTCTCCCTCTGACCCAGAGACTGGGGGTGTTTGGAGTTGAGGCTGCGTGTGGGGGATTGGGGTGAGATGTGGGAGGTGGGGAAAATGGAATAGAGATGGAATTGTGAGAGGGAGATAGCGACGGCATGAGAGCGGGAGGGGGAGAGTGTTGAGTGGAGGCAGGTGGAGAAACCGGGGTTGGGGGGACGGTGGTGTGTGAGAGAGAGGGGGATGAGGGAGAGGGTTGAGAAAGAGAGTGTGTGCTGAAAGAAAAAGATAGAGAGAGAGTGAGAGACTGAGAATTGAGGAGAAAGAGTAGGGGAGAGATAATGGGGAGGCCAGGTTGGAGTCGGGGGCACAGAGGGAGCGAAACACAGCTCCTGACCTCAGGTCGCGGTGCCCTCCCCTTCCCTGAGGATGAGGATTTGGGGCTGTGTCTGTCTCTCTCCAGCTCAGCTTCTCCAACACAAAGACACACAACAACATCGGTCACTCTGCTGCTCGGCACGCTTTAATCAATATTTTTATTGGTTACAAATGGAAGTGATGGATACAGTCAGTGGGATGGTGCCTTTTCTCACTGGCCCCTGAGTTGTGAGAAACATTGAAATGTTTCCCTGTAACCTCCCTGGGTGACAAGGATGGACAAACCAGCGCTACCCTCAGTCTGTTACCATAGCGACAGGCTGCTCCATCGCTGAAACACTGAACTGAAATGAGAAAATCCCGGATGGATTGATTAATGAGGGAATTTGATTGATAGATGGATTTGGGTGAAGGGATATTTCAGCACATTCTTCAGCTGCTGCCTGAACTTAGTCTGGGTCACGGCATAAATCGCGGTGTTTGTGCAACAACTGAGGAGCTGCAGCATGAAGCCCAATTCCACCACAAAGGGATGGAGCAACACAGGGGTATCCACAATATAATACATCCGGGCCCACATAGAATACAGCATTAACATTGACCATAACAGGATAAAATTGGCCGAGATCACAAACAGTAAAATGATGGATTTTTTTCGGTTTCTCATTTCAGCGTCAGACTGAACGTCCCCATTGGTGTGAGCGCGGAGTCTCCTGCGGGCTCTGCTGGTCAGTAAAATGTATCTGACGGTGAGAACATTGAGCAGCAGAATCAGGAGAAATGGGACACACGGGGTTAGAATGTGGTGGAGGAACTCGATTGTGACCCAGACACTGGAGGATAGAGCAGTGACTGTTACTAAACAAAACCATGGGATGTTCCGCAACCCATACTGAGCTGTGAGCATAAAATACCAGAAAATGTTCTTTAAACAGCTCAGCACAGTCACTGCTCCCAGAACCACAGCCGCCGTTTTCTCACTGCAATATTTACTTTTCAGCTTCTGGCAACAAATGGCCACAAACCGATCAAAGGTGAAAGTGACGGTGAACCAGACAGAGCAGTCAGTGGCTGCATAAAGCAGGACGGCGTGGATATTACACACGGGGACGGAGCGCATCAGGAAATAAAACTGTTCCTGATAAACAATGGGAATGTGTCTCAGTATCAGGTCGAGGATGATGACCAGGAGATCCGCCGCTGCCATAGCCCCCAGGTAACGTCTGACACATGGAGACAATCCACAATCTTTATAAAGCAGGATGTAGATGGTCACTACATTAACTGTGAGGAAGGAAAACAAACCCATTATCCATCAGCCTGGAGACAAAGGGACCCGTTTGATTGGGGGCCCAGTGAGATTTTCAAATGTGTTCCTGTATTCAGGGATTTATGAAAATAATTGGAGCTGGAATAACAAATGGGAAGCTCAGAATTACTGACAAAAATGTAACATAAACCACAAGAAACCCTCCCACCCCAAACACATAGAGGCATATTGATTAGGACAGATGGTTTCTAGAACATTCCCACACACTCGACCACTCGGGAGCAGACACAGGTCACTCCTTCCCAGTTCCTAATACGGAGGGTGGGAACGTTGCTGTCCTGAAGGATTCTCTTCCAGTTTCCTGAAGACAAACAGAGTTTGGGAATTTCCGTATTTTGGTCTAAAATTGTGGTCGACCCTGTGTTGTGAAGAAATATAAACGGAGGGAAAATGTATTCACCCCTTTAACTGCCTGAGGGGCTTTCGGAACAGTGTCTCCTTCTCCCTGGAAGGGGATCTCTTCCTTCGGGATCTTATCGTTTGTTCAAATCACTGACGTCAGGCCATTCACAAACAATGTCAGTGACTGAACCTTCCAGGGAATGGAAGTTATAGAATGTCGTGGACAGAACGTTCCGGGGAATGTCGGTTGTAGAATGTCAGGGACAGAAATTTCCGGGGAGTGTCAGTTATAGAATGTTGGGGCAGAACGTTCCGGGAAATGTCGGTTGTAGAATGTCAGGGACAGAACGTTCCGGGGAGTGTCAGTTATAGAAAGTTGGGACAGAACGTTCCGGGGAATGTCGGTTGTAGAATGTCAGGGACAGAATCTTCCGGGGAGTGTCAGTTATAGAATGTTGGGACAGAACGTTCCGGGCAATGTCGGTTGTAGAATGTCAGGGACAGAATCTTCCGGGGAGTGTCAGTTATAGAATGTCGGGACAGAACGTTCCGGGGAATGTCGGTTGTAGAATGTCAGGGACAGAATCTTCCGGGGAGTGTCAGTTATAGAATGTTGGGACAGAACGTTCCGGGTAACCCCTTGACCTGTCCATCTCCTTTCACCCCTACCCACGCCACCAATATGATGCACTGTTCACAGGCTACATATCCATCCAGCACGGGGAGCTACACTAATCACATCATTGCATTATCTATAAACCACAACCAGACAGTCTGACCAGCACAGTGACCTGTGCAGTGAGCAGCCGTGAATTCATCTGTAACCCAGGAGCAGTTACACTCCCAACATGTAAGACTGTGTACCCCACCACAGTGCATTGATCTGTAAACCAGGAGCAGGTCCCCTCCCAGCATGTAGGACTGTGTACCCCACCCCAGTGCATTGATCTGTAAACCAGGAGCAGTTACCCTCCCAGCATGTAGAGCTTTTTACACAACTCCAGTGCATTGCTCAGTAACACTGTGTTAGATCACTGCCCAGTGTGAGGAAACTTGCAGCCCATGCTGGAAGTAACAGGATGTGCAGCTCCCATCCATTTGCAGATCCATATCTCCATTTTGCCTTGATAAAGGGATGCTGTGGGTGTGAAGATCGCTGCCAGAGAGAGATGGCAGGGAAATCAGTTTAAATATCACCACATGGTAAGGGTTTGGGGTATAGACAGATAGGGAGAGATTGAGAGACAGTGTCATGGAAGGATGTGTTCCCAGGTTGCAGAGTGCTGAAATGGCGACACTTCGATAGCATCCGGTAACATGAGCCAGTCTTCTCAGGAAAGATGGAGAAAAAGGGATATTGGTGTGAGGTCAGATGATGGAGAGTTTTGGATGAACATTTGTTCAATAGTTTTGTAAATGACACTGTCTTCAACAGAGTCCAATACTCATTGGACAGATTCTGACAATAATTTCTCTCAGTGCCATTTGCATTGAGAGTGACAGAGTGATTGTCTGCACGAGGCTGGGCCAATTTCCTGGTGCTATCTTATTGGACTCACCTCATTAACTACCCACCATACCCTATGATGTCCCTCTCATTCAATGCCAGCCAGATTCTCCAACCCATCATGACTGGAGGTACTCACCATCGCCCGGATACCCCTGGATATTCCATGATCCCTGGCACTGGCGCCATCTTTAACAAGCGAATGGGCACATGGTTGAGCTTTCTCTGTTACGAGCTGCACTGCACAGTTTATTCCGAGCAAGGCAGATAAGGGGCAATTACACTATGGGCACGGTGGTCCTGGTGGATGGGCTAGCACAGAGGGGGACAATTCTCTTCCCAGAGCGGGCCGCACCACCAGACCCACCGAGCATGGTCTGAGCTCCCCACCCAGCTCAGTGCAGTATCTGAGGTCTGAAGAAATGCCCAGCAATACAGGACAAACATCAATAACCTTCCCCGCTCTGTCAGGATAAGGGTCACTGTATTTTTTCTGCTCCTTCACACTCACTGTCTATCTGTTATGGCACCTTCCTGCCCCCCTCCCCACCCCCACACCCCGCGTCGCACTCTCTCTCTTCCGCTCTCTCTCTACCACTCTCTCCAAATTTCTCTCCCTCTCTCACTCCCTCCCTCCACTTTACCCCCCACACTAATAATACTTCATGGATACAACACTCCATCTGAACCCCTCCCCATGTCCCCCACCTACACCGATACCAACAGCAAGGACATCCACTCCCACCATCCCTCCCTCCCTGGAATAGGACAGAAAGGGCCAAGCCGGGTGGTGGAATGCCCGACATCCATTCCCTCACCCCCCCTCCCCCCGCCGTGTGGGTAGGACCCTGGTACAACCCTGGCAGCCTCATGTGGGGATTCTGAAACATCTACGTCCCACCGACCGAGTAAGGAGCAATGTTCAGTGAAGGGCAACTCTCACTTTAAACCCACTGGCAGCTCCGTTTTCCCCCCGGCACAACTTAGAAGCCGTGGCCCTGATGCCATCTCCCTTTTGTGTCGAGCTGGTGCAAATGGGATTCCCATGTTCTCGGGGGGCAGGATTTTGGGCTTACAACCCATCGTCACCACCACCTCCCAGGAAGGGAGCACTGAGGGTCCCTCCTACACCTCCTCCTGTAAACAGCTCAGATACTGAAACTAATCTGTGATAGTTACTGCTCTCCCCACTTGTCCTGACATCTTCAACAATCTGTGCTCATATACACCCAGCGCTCTCTGTTCCTGCTCCCACTTTATAACGGCACAGCCTGTTTTAAACTGTCTTTCTTTATCTTTCATACCAAAGTGCATCACCTCACACTGCTCTGCATTGATCCCCGTCTACCAGCGTGTCACTGTCCTGATAGAGTTCCACACTGTCCTCCATAGACTTTACAATTCTTGTACCATTTACAAACATTAAGATTGTCATAGTTTTACAGTCCCCATGAAGCAACTGAAATCCTGCCCCACATACAGGAGTGTGAGCAAGTGAAATATTGATATATTCCCATGGACAGAGTCGGATAACGACATATTGTCAGTGGAGCAACAAAAATCCTGACACATACGAGACAGAGTAGATGAAATATTGACAAACCACAGAGCAAGAGAAATCTGGATAGGTTCCACTTATCTATATTTCTTCAGGTCTAATGGGATGAAGTTGAAAGTGTGTACTGTACCTTTAAGAGAGAGTGAATGCTGTTCTGAACTGAGAGCTTACAAGTATCTGTGATATGAGAGGATGGCAGACCCAGAAGCAGTATATTGCTGGAGAACTGGAGTCGGGTTATTAGCAGGTCAGAGATAGAGGGTCTCTTTCAGTGTTAAAAAATACATTCTGGTTTTTATTTAAACTGAGGAATTTGGAAGTTCTCTGTCACTCATATTTTAACAGTTTAGGATGCGAATTGAGCATTTATTTATGTTTAGTTTAAATTACCAGATGAGATCTATGCCGTGCCCTAACAATTGCTGTGTGTGTATCTGTGTGTATCTGTGTGGGGCCGGACTGGCAGCCTCTGTGGTGCTTAAAGTGATGCAATGCCTCCCTCTGCTGGCCTCCCCAAGCCACTCCACAGGCATTGGCAGAAGGTGAAAACCAACAGGGATCCATTCAGAGAGGGAGAGGGCAGCGGTTCACATCTCCAACCAAACTGATGTCTTATCCATGTATTGATCTAAATGTCATTTAAACGTTGTAACTGTCCCTGTTTTCACCACTTGCTCTGCAGGTTCATTCCACATACAAGCCAGCTTCTGTCTAAAATAATTACCTCTCATGACTTTTGGAAATCTTTTTTTCCTCGCACCTTAAAATATCACTCAGTTTTGAATCCCCAATTCTAGGGAAAAGACATCAGCCCTTCAGCTTATCTGTACCTCACATTATTTTATAAACCTCTGCAAAGTTACCCCTTCATCTCATATACTCCAGTGAAAAATGTCCCAGCCTACCCAGCCTCTCCTTATAGCACAATCCCTCAATTTCCAGCAACATCCAGGTTAAACTCTTCTGAACCCTCTCCAGCTTAATAATATCAAGGTCAATAATATCAAAGTGAATAGTCGATGTATTCTTTAAGGGCAGTGGAGACCAAAACTAGAAGACAAATTTGTAAGGTAAGCGGGGAAAAAATTAAAAGTGACCTAAGAATCAGCTTTTTCACCCAGAGGGTGGTGTGCCTATGGAATGAGCGGGCAGGATATCCAGACTGGACACAGTATTCCAGAAGAGGTCTCACCAATGTCCTGTAAAACCTCAACATGACGTCCCAACTCCGATACTCAAAGGTTTGTCCATTGAAGACAAGTGTGTTTAACTCCTTCTTAACCACATTATCTATATGAGATGCTACTTATAAAGAATTATAACTGACGGCCGAGGTCTCTGTTCCACAAAAATGCCAAAGGGCCTACGTTTAATTATATGAGTCCTACTCTTGTTTGATTTACCAAATCCAATACCTCACATTAATCCAAACTAAAATCCATCTGCCACGCCTCGGCCAGTGAGTGATATTACCACCTCCTCACCTTCCCTGTTTAGTTTTAAAATGCCCAGGAGTCCTGCACACTCCGGCCTTGATTTTCACAAAGGCTCTGAGCTTGGTTTGCCTTGTGTGCTTTGGGGGAGGAGGGACGGATTGCAGACGCAGTCAGTGGGGAGGAAAGGCTGGACAGTAATCAGCGGCCTGCTATCGTTTCATGGTTTTAGGCAGAGGGCAGACACAGGTGAGAGTTGGGTTATACTGATCGGTGTTTGGGGACCAGAAATTATGGTCTTTCTCCGTGTCTGGTGTTCAGTAATAAATATCTATTTGAGACCCTTCATTGGGCAGAGAATGTCTGCAGGATTTCTTTCCCTAATATTGCAGACTACAGATAATAGCGATTAAAGATGGTCATAGTTAATTTCGATCTTGCACTTGTTTAACAAAACAAAATGTTTTGTGTAGTTCAGTAATGGTAACCTGATTATAATAAATCCACACCGAGCTGAACACTGCCCCTTAAAATGTGACCCAAAATCTGGGTATAGTAGTGTCGTGGGTAGTGTCCCTGTCTCTGAGCCATGGCTCTGGTTTTGATTCTAATTCCTGATATTGTTCGATAGTGTTCCTAGCTCTGGACCAGAAAGTGTAGATTCATGACCTGCCTGTTGCAAAGGTATGTCACAGCATGTCATAACAGGCTGATGAACAAACACACAGGAGAATAATGTTACAGCTTTATGGGTATTGCCGAGTGGTGCTCGTGTCCCTACCTCTGGGCACAAAGGTCCAGGTGTAAATCCCACAGAAGTGTCTCCTAATATATCTGAACAAACTGATTAAACTGGTTTTAGAATTGTGACTTAAGGGAGAAAGAAGAGGTGTCGGTGTTGAATTTCAGCATTTCGGCCCGGGATTATTGAAAGTACAGCCATTCGTGTTGATTGAAGTCACATTTCGCAGCAGTAAAGGTTTATAAAATCAGAACGGTCATGTATAGGGTTTGTAGTCAAGGCTTTTCCCCAGGTTAGGGGCGTCCAAAACTAGAAGACATTGGTGGAAAGTGAGAGGGGAAAGATTTTGAAGAGGCTTAAGGGGCACCTTTTCACACAGAGGGTGGTGTGCGTATGGAATGAGCTGCCAGAGGAAGTGGTGGAGGCTGGTACAACTACATCATGTAAAAGGCATCTGGATGCTGACAGACCTGCCGAGCTTTTCCAGCAATTTCTGCATTTGTTAAAACAAAACATTCATTTTAACACAGGTATCTGTGTTAGCTGTTTGGATACAGAATTGGCTGGCCAACAGAAGACAGCGAGTTGTAGTGGAAGGAAAATATTCTGCCTGGAAGTCTGTGGTGTGTGGTGTCCCACAGGGCTCTGTCCTTGGGCCTCTACTGTTTGAAATTTTTTTACTGACTTGGATGAAGGGATTGAAGAATTAGTCAGCAAGTTTACAGATGACACGAAGGTTGGAGGTGTCGTTGACAGTATAGAGGGCTGTTGTAGGCTGCAGCGGGACATTGACAGGATGTGGAGATGGGCTGAAAGGTGGCAGATGGAGTTCAAACTGGATAAATGCGATGTGATGCATTTTGAAGGTCGAATTTGAAAGCTGAGTACAGGATTAAGGATAGGATTCTTGGCAGTGTGAAGGAACAGAGAGATCTTGGTGTGCAGGTACATAGATCCCTTAAAATGGCCACCCAAGTGGACAGGGTTGTTAAGAAACCATATGGTGTTTTGGCTTTCATTAACAGGGGGATTGAGTTTAAGAGTCGTGAGATCTTGTTGCAGCTCTATAAAACTTTGCTTCGAACGCACTTGGAATACTGCATCCAGTTCTGGTCACCCTATTATAGGAAAGATGCGGATGCTTTGGAGAGGTTTAAGAGGAGGTTTACCAGGATGCTGCCTGGACTGGAGGGCTTATCTTATGAAGAGAAGTTTACTGATCTTGGACTTTTTTCATCGGAGAAAAGGAGGATGAGAGGGGACCTAATTGAGGTATTCAAGAATATGAGAGGCATAGATAGAGTTCATAGCCACAGACTATTTCCCAGGGCAGAAATGGCTGACACGAGTGGTCATAGTTTTACGCTGGTTGGAAGAAAATATAGAGAGGATGTCAGAGGCGGGTTCTTTATGCAAAGAGTTGTGAGTGCATAGAATCCATTGCCAGCAGCAGTTGTGGAAGTAAGGTCATTGGGGACATTTTAAAAGACTGCTGGACATGCATATGGTCACAGAAATTGAAGGGTGCTTACATAAGGATCAATGGTCGGCACAACATAGAACATAGAACATAGAAGGATACAGCGCAGTACAGGCCCTTCGGCCCTCGATGTTGCGCCGACCGAATCCTACCTAACCTATACTAGCCCAATAACTTCCAAATGCCTATCCAATGCCCGCTTAAATGACCATAAAGAAGGAGAGTTCACCACTGATACGGGCAGGGCATTCCATGAACTCACAACCCGCTGTGTGAAGAATCTACCCCTAACATCTGTCCTATACCTACCACCCCTTAATTTAAAGCTATGTCCCCTAGTAACACCTGACTCCATTAGCGGTAAAAGGTTCTTAGTATCTACCCTATCTAAACCCCTAATCATCTTATACACTTCTATCAGATCTCCCCTAAACCTTCTCTTCTCCAATGAGAACAGCCCCAAGTGCCTCAGCCTTTCCTCATAAGATTTTCCTACCATTCCAGGCAACATCCTGGTAAACCTCCTCTGCACTCGTTCTAAAGCTTCCACATCCTTCCTATAGTATGGCGACCAAAACTGCACACAATACTCCAGATGAGGCCTCACCAGAGTCTTATACAACTGCAACATGACCTCAGGACTCCGGAACTCAATTCCTCTGCCAATAAAGCCCAGTACACCATATGCCTTCCTCACAGCACTATTTACCTGGGTGTCAACTTTCAGAGATCTGTGTACATGGACACCAAGATCCCTCTGCTCATCCACACTACCAAGTAGCCTACCATTAGCCCAGTAATCCATCATCTTGTTATTCCTACCAAAGTGAACGACTTCGCACTTAGCTACATTGAATTCCATTTGCCACATTTCCGCCCAGCTCTGCAACTTATCTATATCCCGCTGTAACCTACCACTTTCTTCCTCACTATCCACAACTCCACCGACTTTTGTGTCATCCGCAAACTTGCTTACCCAGCTTTCAAGTCCTTCCTCTAGATCATTTATAAAGATAACAAAAAGCAATGGTCCCAAAACAGATCCTTGTGGTACACCACTAGTAACTGCGCTCCAAGATGAACATAATCCATCAACTACTACCCTCTGTCTCCTTCCAGCCAGCCAATTCCTAATCCAAACCTCTAATGTATCCTCAATGCCATACCTCCGTAGTTTTAGCATTAGCCTACCATGGGGAACCTTATCGAACGCCTTACTAAAATCCATATACACAACATCTACTGCTTTACCCTCGTCCACTTCCTTAGTCACCTTCTCAAAGAACTCAATAAGGTTTGTGAGGCACGACCTGCCCTTCACAAAACCATGCTGGCTATCCCTGATCACGTTATTCCTACCCAGATGTTCATAAATCTTATCCCTTACCATTCTCTCTAATACTTTGCCCACCACTGAAGTCAGACTCACTGGCCTATAGTTACTAGGGCTATCCCTACTCCCTTTCTTGAACAATGGGACCACATTCGCTATCCTCCAGTCCTCTGGTACTATTCCCGTTGACAATGACGACATAAAAATCCAGGCCAATGGCTCTGCTATCTCCTCCCTAGCTTCCCATAGGATCCTGGGGTAAATGCCATCAGGCCCAGGAGACTTATCTATATTCATCCTTTCCAATATTCCCAAAACCTCTTCCCTGCATATTTCCAGGGCATCCATTCTAATTATTTGTGATTCCATATTCACATCAGCAACAGTGTCCTGTTCCTGAGTGAATACTGATGAAAAGTACTGAATTAATGTCTCTTCAATCTCCTCCGCCTCCACACACAACTTCCCACTACTATCCTTGACTGGACCGATACCTACCCTAGTCATCCTTTTATTCTTGACATACCTGTAGAAAGCCTTTGGGTTTTCCCTAATCCTACCAGCTAAAGACTTTTCATGTCCCCTTCTCGCTTCTCTTAGCTCCCTCTTTAGCTCGTTCCTGGCTACCTTATAACTCTCAATCGCCCCTACTGAACCTTCACGCCTCATCTTTACATGTGCCGCCTTCTTCCCTTTCACAAGGGACTCCAATTCCTTACTGAACCACGGCTGCCTCACAAGGCCCTTTACACCATGCCTGACTGGTACATACCTATCGAGGACACGCAGGAGCTGCTCCTTGAACAATCCCCACATCTCATTAGTGTTCTTCTCTTGAAGCCTGTTTTTCCAATCCACACATCCTAAGTCATGCCTCACTGCATCATAATTACCCTGCCCCCAGCTATAACTCTTGCCCTGCGGCGCACGATTATCCCTCTCCATCACTAAAGTAAAAGTCACCGAGTTGTGGTCACTGTCCCCGAAGTGCTCACCGAACTCCAAGTCTAACACCTGGCCTGGTTCATTACCTAGAACCAAATCCAATATAGCCTCCCCTCTTGTTGGCCTGTCGACATATTGTGTCAGGAAACCCTCCTGCACACATTGTACAAACACCGACCCATCTAATGAACTCGAGCTATAGCTCTCCCAGTCAATATCTGGGAAGTTAAAGTCCCCCATAACAACCACCCTGCTACCTTCACTCTTTTCCTGAATCATCCTCGCAATATTATCCTCTACTTCTCTAGGACTATTAGGAGGCCTGTAGAAAACACCTAACAGGGTGACCTCACCTTTCCTATTTCTAACCTCAGCCCAAACTACCTCAGATGGCAAGTCCTCTTCCATCGTCCATTCCACTGCTGTGATACTATCTTTGACAAGTAATGCCACGCCTCCCCCTTTTTTACCCCCATGTCTGATCCTACTAAAACATTTGAACCCTGGAACGTGCAACAGCCATTCTTGTCCCTGTTCTACCCACGTCTCTGTAATGGCCACAACATCGAAGTCCCAGGTACCAACCCACGCTGCAAGTTCACCTACCTTATTCCTTATACTTCTGGCATTGAAGTATACACACTTCAATCCACCCTTCTGGTTACAGGCACCCTCCTTAGAGATCACTGCATTATTTCTAACCTCCCTACACTCAAGGTCCTGTACCCTAAAGCTACAGTCCTGGTTCCCATGCCCCCACGGAGTTAGTTTAAACCCTCCCAAAGAGCACTAGCAAACCTCCCCCCAAGGATACTGGTGCCCCTCAGGTTCAGGTGTAGCCCATCCTTTTTATAGAGGTCCCACCTTCCCCAGAAAGGACCCCAGTTGTCCAGAAATCGGAATCCCTCCCTCCTGCACCATCCCTGTAGCCACGCATTTAACTGCTCTCTCTCCCTATTCCTCGACTCTCTATCACGTGGCACGGGTAACAAACCAGAGACTACAACTCTGGTTTAACATCATGGGCTGAAGGGCCTGTTCTGTGGTGGAATGTTCTATGTTCTATGTTCTATGTAATCTGAATACATTAAACATTTTATTTTTTAATGACACAGGGACATATAAACATATCTTCAAATCGACCGAGACCATTTTCTGTTCAGGGTATGGCTCTGTGTATGACAGCAGCAATGATGCACCGACATGAAACAGGGAATGTGATGGAGACATAGTTTGTTCAATGTACAAAGGAGACCTCACATGGTCCAGTTTGGGTGAGAATGACATTACTGTGTGATTCAACACAGAGAGGGAGAAAATTGAATCTGCCCGAGAAGAAACGGCCTATTGCACTCTCTCTCCTTCATTATTCCTCATCACCGTAACGTGTACGAGCTAAAACAAAACTCTACTGTTATTGTTCCCATTCTTATTTTTATAGAATCCCTACGGTGTGAAAACAAGCCCTTAGGCCCAACAAATCCATACCAACCTTGCAAAGTGTAACCTTCCCATGCTCTTACAGTTATCACTGACTAGTGCACCTAAAGTAGAAATCGTTGAATACTATGGACTAATTGACCAATCCACTTTAATTGTACAGTTTTGGACTGTGGGAGGAAACGGGAACACCCATCAGAAGCTCACGCAGACAAAGGGAGAAGATGCAAACTCCACGCAGATAGTCTGCCCGAGGCTGGAATTAAACTCATGTCCCTGATGCTGTGAGGCAGCAGTGTGAGCTACTGAGCCGCTGTGCTAACCTGGAACTGCCTGTCACCCTAATGCAAAGGGAATTCAGCCAAATCCAACTCTCCAAAGGATAAAATCCCATTGCCTGCAGCTGTGTGAGTAGAATATCTTCAGAAGCAGAATAACATTTTGGACAATCTCTCAATTTTTCCTTTTGACATTAGTTACACTAATCTTTTGACAAGGTTCTTTCAACGTGAAATTGCAGAGATTTTATTTATTTTGTGTGTGTGTCTGTGTGTGTGCGTGTCAGTCAGTATTTGTGGAACGGGAAATATCGATTCTTTATTTGCAATATCCAAACCGTTTGTCATTCATCATTTCATCATAGTTGGAGTAACATTGCTCTGGATCATAAATGTGCTATCTGAGCAGATTAAAGAAACTAGCCTGACGTGTTGCTAAAACTGACCCTGACCCAGTCTGAGACCAATATCATCGGCCATATCACCGACCTGGTTACATTTAACATTTGTTGTGGGCAGTGGAGGAGTGGGACTAGAAAAGAAACAATGACCCAAACAGCCGGGGAACTATAGACCGGTGAGCCTGATGTCAGTAGTGGGTAATTTGTTGGAGGGGGATTCTGAGGGACAGGATTTACATCCATTTGGGAAGGTAAGGACTAACCAGGGTAGTCAACGTGGCTTTCTGCATGGGAAATCATGTCTCATTAATTTGGTTGAGTTTTATGAAGAGGTGACAAAGAAGATTGATGAAGCCAGTTTGGTAGACATTGTCAATATGGACCTCAGCAAGGTGTTCACAGCATTCCGATTTGTAGACAGATTAATAAGTTTCGGTCACATGGGATACAGAAGAAGCTAGTCAAAATTGGCTTGAAGAAAGAGGGGTATTGTTCAGACTGGAGGCTTGCGAGCAACAGTGTGCTGTAAGAATCAGTACTGAGTTCACAACATTTCATCATTTATGTCCAGGATTTAGACGTGGATATTGGGACCATGGATAGTACGTTTACAGATGACATCAGAAAGGCGGTGTAGTAGATTATCTCAGAGTAAAAGACCACAAATAGATGGGACAAAGGGGCAAGGCGTGACAGATGAAGTTTAAATTAGATACATATGAGGTTACGCATTTTGGGAAGGCAAATCAGGGCAGAAATTATACACTTAATGGTAAGGGCCTGGTGTGTGTTGTGAAACAAATGGACATAGGGCTGCAGGTACATTGTTCCTTGAAAGTGGAGTCGAATACAGACAGTGCGGTACAGAACACATTGTACAAGTTTGCCTTAATCAGTCAGAGCATTGAGTATAGGTGTTGTGGTGGCATGTTGCATCTGCACAGGATCTGTACTTTAAGAATACTGCGTACAACTCGGTTTTCTGCAGAAAAGATTTACACTGATGTCCCAGGACTGGAGGTTTGAGTTTTAGGGAGAGTTTGATTAGTTTGAGTTGTTTCCCCCGGAATGTTATTCTGAACAGCCATGTTCTGCTTAACAGGATAGGGGAGCCCAGAACAGGAGAGCACAGGTAGAAGGGGAGACGATGAATGATTTAGAAGGCACGAAGTTAAATGTTTCACACAGAGAGTGGTTTGTGTACAGAAAGTGCTGTCAGAGGAAGTGCTGAAGGCGGTTACAATTGCACATTTGCAAAGTAAATGAAAGAGGAGGGATATTGGCCAAATGCTGGCAAATGGGACTAGATCAGATTTGATATCTGATCGGAGTGAACAGATTGGACTAACGGATCTGTTTCTATTCTGCATGACTCTGATTCTATAAGAGGGATGACGAAAAATTCGGAAAGTACCGTTCAAATCCGAAACCTCTTCAATGGAAGTTTATCATGCCTCTATGTTCACATTGATTGAAAGTTGCATTAGTGAAATATTTGACAGAGAACTGAGTCATGCATAATGGGACGCAGACAGGAAAGTGGGGCTGAGACCACAACCTGATGAGCCACAATCTTAATGCCTGGTAGAGAAGGTTCAATATATCTAATGACTCACACCTGTCCCTCAATCCCATGTTCCTGTGTTCCATTCAGGCCATTAAACCTGTTAGGCAGGAACATTTAGAGGCTACTTACTTCTATAACCTGGTGTACAGAAACAGAGGAGATCATTCGGCCCTTCAAGACTGTCCCACACGCTTTTCGGTGAGTTGAGAAATGTAATTGTAAAACCCAGGCTGAGTATGAAAGAGGCCCCTCATCTCTCTTTACAGAGCTTCCCCTCTCTGCAACTTGTGCTCCATTTTTTGGTCATGTTGTAGACCCAAATTCACTATGAATACAGCACCCTTAACTCACCCAGCGATGGCTCACAAAATCCTCTGGTCTCCCTGAAGGCAACATTCAATAACAGAACATTCATGGAAATAACACCACTAACTTTCATAACAGAATGTGAGAACATTAGATACAGGGGCAGGTCGTTCACTCCCCAAACCTGCCTTGCCCTTCACCAAGATCATGACTGATCTGCTCTTGGTCTCAAATCTTCTTTCATACCCAATGCTTCATCGCCCTCAACTCTTTGACGGGTCAATATCCATCTACCTCCTCTTCAAATAATTTCAGTCATCTGGATCTCCGAACACGCTTGAGAAGAGAAATCCTGACATTTCGGTTGATATGAACAAAAGAGGTTGACACAAGGGGTCAGGTAAAAATGACTGGCCCTGATATCAATGCTTCTGTTGACATCAAAGAGCTTAACAAATCTGAATTTAATGGGAATCAGAGAAAACTCTCCAGTGTTTGGATTCAAACATGGCACAAAGGAAGATGTTCATCATCTCAGTCCTGGGTCACCTCTGTGCGAGATCTTTAGGGTAGCTTCCTCTTCCCAAACATTTTCAGCTGCTTCATCAATGTCTTCCCACCCTCACCCTCCCCACCATATGATCAGAAGTGGGGATGGTCACTGAAAAATTCCACAATGTTCAGAATAATTTGACGCCCCCGTCAGCTCCTGAACTGGACTGTGTTCATGTGCAGCAAGACATGGACTCCATTGAGGCTTGTGTTTTTAAAGAGTCGGTAAACATTCATATAAAGGACAGTCTGACACTGCACATTGCCACAGTAAAATAAGGGTTCATTCCGCACCTCACACTAGTTTCACCGGAATATGAGGAAATCGTTCAGCCCATTGACACTATTAGAGAAGAACAGGGACAGCCCATTCAGTGCTTCCAACATATTACTCAAGAAAAGAGGGAGTCTAGTGTGATGGGCCACACCAGAGTGCCTCGGCAATATTTGAAGATGGTAGCCAAGACTCTAATGTTTTCTTATTTTAAAGAAAATGTTAAGTGTCTGTTCCAGATGCAATGTGACTGGTCAAACAACTTGATGTGAAGCATAACACCATTTACTCAAACACGATAGATGAAATAAAAACAAAGAAAGAACAATTTAGAATAATGTAATTCTATTGGACAAGTTAACAGAATAATAGATCTAGGAACTATTACTAATGAACTGTTCCAATACTGGAAAGTCACATGAACACAGTCCTTGGCAAAATGGAGTATTCATACACTAAATAACACAAATATTTCTCCAATTCAGGATTCAAAAACAGCACCAGGAGAAATTCATAGAGAGTAGCTCCAGGAGACATTCACTAAAGTTTTCAACTCGGTGGAGACCCCAATAATTTCTGATGTTACTGAGAAACCAAAACCGAGAAATTCTAATCTGTGAGAGCTGACCATACACATTCCATCTGCATTAAAAAAAACCTAAGTCCTCACTAGTTGTTTACTCAAGTGGTCTTAACTAGCCAGCTTGGTAACAGTCATTCAATCTCTCTCGTAAAAGAAACCAGAACAAAATAACCTCTTATAGGTACAGCATCATCACACTAGTCAGCACGTCGAGCTGTCATACAGGAACCAAGGGTAAGCCAATCAGGCCCTTAGCCCTGTCCAATCGGACAAGGAAGAAGCCAGTCAGTCCCTTGAGTCACTTACACAGGAAGAGGAGGAGGCCATTCCCACCTCAATGCACTTACACAGGGGCACAATGAGGCAATTAATGCTGAGTCCTGATGAATGGCTGATGCTCGAAACATCGATTCTCCTGCTATGCTTTTCCAGCAAACCACTGTCTACTCGGATCTTCAGCATCAACAGTCCTCGCTGTCTCCTAACTGATGCTCTAACATGATGAACAAGTGGAACAGAGGCTGCACAGACAGACTGCTCCACGTTGTTCCTCTTAGCTCCGTCTGTCTTATACACACGTGGGACTTTAACGCGGTTTTCTAGCGGTGAGCAGGGAAGCCATATGTCTTGTGTGAAGTCACAAGAAGGCACCTTCTATCTCCGAGAAGACAGCCTGGTGTTCTCTAGTAGGGCGGAAGCTGATGGGAATGGCTACCTGTTTCAGATGGAAGGTATTGTGGCTGCTGTTGGGGATTGTGAACAACATGACGTTCAGTGCGAGTTCACACGCTGACTGCACAACAAAGTGGGGAGAGTTAATTAATCATATAAACTATTATGAAAGTCACGTTAGACTGATGGATGGACACTCTAAGTTCAAACAATGCTGATCTTGTTCATGTTGATCTTGTCCAGTGCAAGTCCTGATAAATGTAACCTGTATGCCTTACTCTGTCCAAGTCTATTTCCACCCTATGATATGTTTGGCCTTACTGACTATGATCTGCCTCCACTTCTCATAAATTAAGTGTTTCCCTGTACTGAGGTACACCTGACAATAAATCAAACCAACCAATCCTTGGTAAAGTATGGAATTTCTCTCCCTATCAATGTCTCTTTTGGAAGCAAGCGATCGGTGACACTCCTCATGATTAACGTCACCATTTCTTCTTCTCTCACAACTCTACTGATTAAACACTCAGCTGCTTCAATCTATCCTCGTGATAGCATCACCCGTGTCTGTGGTAAGGAGATCATTCCTTACAAAGGAGATCAAATCCGTCGAGAGTGTCCCAACCACGCTCTCAGCAAGGCCCTACAACAGCAGGAAGATAGCATTATTTATGTACTTGGATCATCTTACAATGAAGGACAGCATATCATTGACTGCATCCATTACTTACACAGGGTTTGATTCGAAGCAGTCAGCATAGAATTGTGAGTGGGAGATCATGCTTCCCAAATTTGTTAGAGTTCGTTGATGAAGTGGCCAAGAAGGTTGATGAGGGTCAGGAAGTAACCATAGTCTCTATGGATATCAGTAAGGCCTTTCATAAGGTTCCACATGGCAGGCTGCTCTGAAGAGTTACATCACGTGGAATGCTGGGGAACTGGCCAATTGGATACACAGTTGGCTTGATGGTAGGAAGCATAGGGTTTAGCGGAAGGATGCTTGTCAGACTGGAGCATGGGTCCATTGCTCTTTGTAATCTATGATTTAGAATGTACAAGGTATGATTAGTATGTTTGCAGATGACACTAAAATAAGTGGGAGCATGATCAGTTAGGAGGTTTATCAGAAATTGCAGCAGGACTTTAACCAGTTTGAGAAGTGGGCCGGGAAATGGCAAATGGAATTTAATATAGATGGGTGATGTCTTGCATTTTGGAAACTCAACTCAAGGTAGGAGTTGCACGGCGAATGGGAGGGCCTTAAGGCGTGTAGTGGGCAGAGAGATCTTGGCATTCAGGTGCACGGTTCTCTGAGAGTGGAGTCACATGTAGACAGGGCAGTGAAGAAGGCTTTTGACATACTGATCTTCATCAGACCGGACATTGAGTATGGAAGTTGGGAATTTATGTTGCAGTTACATAGGACTTTGGTAAGGCCGCACTTGGAGTATTCTGTTCAGTTTTTGTCACTTTGTTATATGGAGCATTTTATGAAATTAGAAAGAGTGCAGAATAAATTCCCATGGACGTTGCCAGGACTCAATAGTCTGAGGTATAGAGAGAGGTTGGACAAGCTCGGACCTTTCCTATAGAGTGTAGGAGACTGAGGGGGGGGGACTTTATAGGGCTGTGCAAGATCATGAGGGGTATGGATAGGGTTAATGCTTTCAGTCTTTTTCCAAGTTGTAGAGAATCGAGGATGAGATGGGATCAGTTTAAGGTTAGAGGGGAAGGAATAAAAGGAACCTGAGGGACCACTTCTTTTCACAGAGGCTGGTACGTGGATGAGCTGCCAGCAGATGTGATTGAGGGGAGAACATTAACAACATTTCAAAAGCATTTGGATAAATATGTGGATAGGAAAGGACTGGAAGGATATGGGCCAACTGCAGGGAAATGGAGTTAGCATGGATGGACATTTACAAGGTGGAGTCGAAACCTCTGTTAATTAAAACCAAACACCCAGAAAGGCTCGTCTTACCTCGTAATCTGTTCAGTATGAGTAACACGGATCCCCTACATTCCACTATTTAAACAAAAATTCACAAATTAGTTTGTTAACTTTAATAGTGAACACTAAACAACAGCTGTTCACAAATACAAGCCCCTCTTTTCTTTGCTACTTACAATCTATTTCCAACTCTGTAAAAATATGCTGGTCCACCAACCCACATATTAAACGTTACAATCTCAAGATCACTCAATCTCTATTTTCCCCGCTGTTCACTCTTCCAGCTGCTGATCTCCCTGGGTCACATTTTGTTTTACTGCAAGTAGGTTTGTCATGAACATATATCTTTGGTAGAGATGCCCAGTTAGCACTACTGCTCTGCAGCAGTTACTCTGCTCTTGGATGGCAGTAGCTCTCTCTCCAGTGTTCAAAATGCCGAGTTGATTTACTCCCCATGATACAATAATTCTCCTAAGTTGATTGCTTTCCAGTTGTCCAAACAATAGTATTCTAATTCAGTTGATTTCTGGTGTCTTGAGCATTATCTAAACTACTAATACATAATCCAAACCTACTTCACTCTATGCTGTGCCCTCTTGAGGTGCTGTTTAGTTCACTCACCTACTCAGTCTAATCTCTCCGTCACCTCACATACATAATCCAAGTGTGAGATCTCCAACCTCGGTCCAGTCAATTTAGATTTAATTAAATTCAAAGGATTTCACTTCATGTACAAAGATTAACTCAAAGGAAGGAAACGGAGTAGATTTATTTGGGGCACCTTCAATGAAAAGCAATTTAATGTGGCACCTTTATCCCAATCATTTGGCTAATCCTGACAGTACGCTGTTAACATGGTCTTCAGTGTTGGATGCTAACTTTTCAATGCTCCCTGGGATTCAGGATGTGACGCCATTGATTTGAAGTGCTGTATGCCTAAGCTATCCATGACTTCATTAAACGGCTGAGGGATAAAATGAGACCCTTGTCTGACTAAATCTCTCTGCGGAGCCCACAGCGAGTGAGAAAAAGCTACCAACTCCTCTACCTCCCTTTTTGCCTTTACACTCCATAATGGAAATGCCTCTGGAAATCTGGGAGACACATCCATTATTGTCAGCAAATAATGATTTCTACTTTTATTTTAGAATGGGGAGCTCCACAATTAATCAGAACCCTCGTGAAAGGTTCTTCGAATGCAGGAATTGGCAGCAAACGTGCTGGTTTTTATTGCCTGTGACTTAACTACCATTTGGCATGTATGACATGTACAACAAAAATTAACCACGTCCTTGTGCATACCAGGCCACTAGAAATGTATCTGCACCTAAGCCTGAGTCTTCCGTACACCTAGGTGACCGCCTGCAGTTAGTTTGTGTGCTACCCATAACACGGTATGCTGCCAGTCAAACGATCTAGTGCATTTTGGCCCATTTCCCTTCTGCACTAACCTACCGTTTTTCTCCAGGTTCAGGTTTTTCCTGCACCGTGACATCAAACAGGGTGTCAGTAACCTGAACATCAACTTCTTTGTCTTTTTCTTTCGTTTTTCCTTCCTGCTGTAACTTATGACAGTGGATGTTGTTACTACACAATCTGGAAAATTCCTGGGTATATTTCTTTTAATCCTCGGTTCCCTGGTTTTCGTTTGACTTCTCCACTACAAGGGGTATCTCTCCCACCTTGGAGCCTATTCAATCGTTCACAACAACAAACTGTATTCCTGGGACTGACACTCTGTCACTCACTCTCACTGTTACTTCCCCAATCCTGATTTGGCACTCCAATGTGATGTTTCTGTCCCCCAACCTGAGTTTCTGTTCCCATTCTACAAATTACCACGCTATTGAGTAACAGGTCAGAAAGAGTGAAAATCCTTCCATCTCTTGCTATTGGGGGCTGCGAAAAAGTGAGGTCTGCAACCAATGGAGATCAGAGTTGAAAAGTGTGGGGCTGGAAAAGCACAGCAGATTAAGCATTATCTGGGAGGCAGGAGAGTTGATGTTTCAGGCACAAGTCCTTCATCAGATAAGTGGGGAGTTAAGGGAGGGGAAGGGGGCTGAGAAATAAATATGAGGGTGAGGTGGAGCTGGGTGGAAGGTAGCTTGCAAGGCAATAAATAGATGCAGGTGGGGTGTGATGGTGATATGTCTGAGAGGAAAGTGAAGTGGATAGGTGGTAGGACAGCTGGAACCCTCAAATTATACAGCATCAACATCGACTTCACCAATTTCCAAATCTCTGCTCCCACAACCTTATGCCAGATCCAACCATTCAAAAAACGGCACTAAAAGAAAAAATGGCCAAACTAACACACAACGAAAAGGACACCACAACTCACACCTGGGTTATAAACCTTTCCCACAGACAGCTCACAGACACGGAAAGAATAATACTGGCCAAGGGACTTAACTACAACCACAGGGACGCCAAGACAGCAGACTTCCTAGCAGCACTAGAATGCACACTCAGGAACAATGGATTAACAGAAGAGACACAACAAACAGTGAGACAAAGTATTGTACCTAAGATAACAAGGAAACGACAAACACACACCCTCAACACTAAGGAGAAAGAAGCACTAAAATCACTAAGAAACGATAAGACCATAATCATACTACCCGCAAACAAATGCAGAATGACTGTTATACTGGAGAAGTCAGACGACATCTACAAAGCTGAACAACTACTTGCAGATACTAACACCTACCAAAAGAGGGAGTTTGACCCCACTCCACACTCACCAATAGGATAAACAACACACTGAGAAACCTACAAAAAAACGGACAGATAACCAGGTCTGACCTACAAAGAATGAAACCGGAAAGCAACAACACCCCCAGATTCTATGGACTACCTAAAGTACACAAACCAGACATCCCGCTCAGACCCATAGTATCACTACCAGGAACACCAACACACAAACTGGCTAAAGAGCTACAACCGAAACTGAAACACCTGGTTAGCGGATCCAGACATTCTATACAGTCAACACAAGAATTTTTGGACATCATTAGAAATATACACATAGACAAGGAAGAAACCATGGTCTCATTTGATGTAACGGCACTGTTCACTTCTATTGACAAAACTCTAGCCAGAGAAACAATATCCAACCTGTTGGACATACATAACAGACAACAGGACGCTCAACCTATTAACAAAGACGGCATACTTAAACTACTAGACCTGTGCCTCACAACACACTTCACATTCAACAACCACATATACGTACAAATTAACGGAACACCCATGGGCTCACCGATCTCCGGACTGATAGCAGAAGCAGTAATGCAAAGGTTAGAAAAATCAGTTTTACCGCAACTACAACCCAAACTATGGGTCAGATACGTGGAGGACACCTTTGTAATCATTAAAAACACAGAAATAGAGAACACACACCAGATCATCAACACCACACTCACAGGAATCCGATTCACGAGAGAGGAAGAAAAGAACAAACAGCTCCCATTCCTGGACATGATTGTACAGAGAACACCGAACGGAGAAATCATGAAGTTATACAGAAAAGCCACACACACAGACCAAGTCCTGAACTATGAAAACAACCACCCCAACACACACAAACGAAGTTGCATCAGGACATTATTCAAAAGGGCCACATCACACTGCAGCACACCTCAACTACAAAAAGAGGAAGAAGAACATCTATACAAGGTATTCAACAAAAACGGATACCCGCGCAATTTCATCAACAGATGCCTCAGGGAAAGACAACGAAATGAGGACATGCCACAACCCAAAGGACTGGCCACACTCCCGTACATCAGGAGCATTTCTGAACTGACAGCCAGACTGCTGCGACCACTAGGACTCACAACAGCACACAAACCAACAGCCATTCTCAGACAACAACTCACCAGGACAAACGACCCGATACCCAGCATGAGCAAAAACAACGTGGTTTACAAAATCCCATGCAAGGACTGCACAAACCATTCCATAGGACAAACAGGAAGACAGCTAACAACCCGCATTTAGGAACACCAACTGGCAACGAAACGACACGACCAGCTATCCCGAGTAGCCATACACTCAGATGACAAGCAGCATGAATTCGATTGGGACAACCCCACTATTATAGGACAGGCCAAAAAGAGAACAGCCAGGGAATTCCTAGAAGCATGGCACTCATCCACGAATTCGATCAACAGACACATCGACCTAGACCCTATATACTGGCCACTGCAGCGGACAGCTACTGACAACCGGAAGCGGCAGATTCAAACCAGTATAAATGCCAGAGGAATCAACACCGAAGCGCTTCACAGGAGGCTCCCAAGCCCTGAAGATGTCACCTAGAAAGGGGACCAAACGTTTGCAAGAAAAACTCCCAGCTCAGTGAACAGAACCACAACAACGAGCACCCGAGCTACAAATCTTCTCACAAACTGTGATATGTTCCCATTCTCTCAATGTTCCCTCCTTTTCTGGAATTCCCTACTCTAATCTCTTATTCTTTTCAGGTTGTGTGTTATAAATTCTTGCTTCTGATATCACAACCTATTTCAGTTAATCCCCTTTCTACCGGGACTTCAATATATTGGCCTGCTTGGTTCTTTCCAAAGCTAGTGTCTGTCATATTATTGGAGATAAAAATTCTGGCATCAAACCCAGCATTTGAACATATTACTCTGTTGTACACGCACTGTACAAAGGACCACAGCACACAGGAATTGCCAAAACATTGAGGGATGTGCATCTACTACTTTCAGTAATCTGGTTTATTCATTTTTCACATGTCTTACATATGTATTCTCTCGTTCTCTCTTTGTATCTAGTTAAGAAATTTGCCAATTATTCTTTATGTCCCATCTCTCAAAACACCTTCTTTCGATTTCTATCTATTGCTCTCTTCTTGATGTCATGTGATTATAATTGAGCAATGTCACTACAAACACATGAGGGAGGAGCTGGCTAAAGTTAATTGGAAGGGGAGCCGAGCAGGGAAGACCACGGAGCGACAATGGCAGGAATTTATGTTGGATAATTCGGAGGATATCAGAAATTCTCCCGAAAAAGATTAAACATACTCATGGGAGGACAATGCAGCCATGAGTGATAAGGCATCAAACCAAAAGACGAAACATACAATGTGATGAAGATGATTGGGAATCCAGAGAATTATTTGTCTCGAAAACTACAGAAAGCTGGCATCACTGACACTGCAGATCTCTTAATCATTGTCAGGGAGAGGTACAGAGGGAAACACATTCAATTTAAATACAGAACATGGTATTACTCAAGGAAAAAGATTCAGATGAATTAAACAATTGAATAACATCAGTTAAATGTTTTTTACGGAATGTGTCAGGTTGGAAACATGACCTCAGCAGAATGAGAGAATGAAAATGCAAGTATTTCCACATCAGAAACCAGAGTAGGTCACTGAGTACAGGGCTGATGGGTGAAAGGGTCTCGATGTGAACTAGGGGACAGGCAGCAGAATTGCATTGCAGATATTGCAGCTCAAAACTGCGTATTCATGCAGTGCTGTAGAATACAGCAGCAGGAGAAGCACAACACCATTCAACCACCACCTGTAATATTTTACCCAGGGATAATCTCCTCTGTCTGCCATTACAATCAACATGATCTATGTTTCAGTAATGACTGTGGGTGAACATGTCAGGGTCAGAACAATGTGATCCTAAACCTGATGCTAAACCATTCATGTTACCACACTTGTGCAACAGATCTGATCAAAGCTCCACAGTTCTGCCGCATTCAGTCATAAATGGTGATGGACAAATAAACAAATGACTGGAGGAGAGGGATACACAAACATCCCCATCATAGATAATGGAACAGACCTACACACCAGTGAAAAAGACAAGGATGTAGTATCTCCGCCATCCTCAGCCAGAAGTGTTGAGTTGATGATCCACCTCACTCTTGCCATGATGCCCACAGAATCGCAGATGCGAATGTTTAATCAATCTGATTCACTGCCCGTGACATTACTAAACAGCTGAACACAGCACACACGACAAAGGCAATGGACCCTGACCCACTCCTGCAATAGGACTGAAGACTTGTGCTGCACAACAAGCCGTGTCCCTGGGAAGCTGTTTCATTCCAACTCCAACTCTGACATCTCCCTGGCAATGTGGAAAATTACTCAGCTATGTCCCGTACCCTAAGAAGAAAATAATTACAATGTGACCAATTACCATTCCCTCGGGACAGTCACGATAGTCAAGTTGGTGGGAGTTCTTTTTGACAGAGCTGTCAAGCAGCACAGAAATAACCAACTCAGTGTGGTGTTTGATAGGTCCCCATGTAGAGATGGTGCTGTTGTGGAAAATTCATTGGATTACTAATCCAGACCAGGCTAATGGTCTGACAGCGGGTGGAAGTTTAAAATAATTAATAAAATATTAAGATGCAAAATCTGGTGTCAGTAATATGATCTTGAAGCCAATATCAATTGTAAACACGAATTGCTTCCCCAATGGACTTTCAGGAAGTAAGTCTCCTAAATGTGACTCCAGACGCGCAGATATATGATAAACGTTTCAAATGTCTCTGAAATGGTCAAGCAAGATGATCTATTATATCAAACTGCTCCGAGGTCTTAAAGGATAAAACCAGACAGAACAGTCGGCACCACCCTCAGTATTGGAAAAGGGAACGGTAAACACAATCCTGTCGATCCTGAAGAGACCTCCTTCCTAACATCTGAGAGTTTGTGACAACTTTCCCACAGACTACACAGAAACACCAGTAAAGGAGGAGGTTGTAAAGCACATTGAGCCTCACCCATTCTTGTTCATGCTCAAACATCTCCTCAATGCACTTATCCCACACTATGAATATATTTATTAATGTGAGTAACCTTGGAAAGCTATAAAATAGGAAATGCAGTAGTCCCTTTCGCCCATCAAGTTTGCTACCCAATTCAATATAATGATGGCTGGCCCTTCATTTCCACACCGTACTCCTGCTCTACCCCCATCCCTTTACTGTCTCTAAATCCTTATTTATATTCAGTGTCTTGGCTACCAGGTGTGAGCGAATTCCCCAGGGTCACCAGTGTCTGAGTGCAGACATTTATTCTCATCTCAATGCAGAGTGTCCTGCCTGTATCTAATAATGTGGGCCCTTGTTTTAGACATACCAGCCAGGGGAATTATCATCCCTGCTTCCAGTCTGTCTCACCCTGTCAGAGTTTTATATATCTCACTGAGATCGCCACTCATTTTCCTAAAACCCATGGAATACAGGCCCAGTCACCCCAAACTCTGCTCCCACAACAAGCCTGTCATCCCAGACATCAGTCTGGCCGTCCCTCGCTGCTCTCCCTCAATGTCAGGTTTGTCCTTTATTAGGTAAGGAGGCTAAAACTGCAAACAACACTGCACAATGTTAGAGAGGGGGTCCCAACAAGGCACTGTACAGCTTCTGTAAGACACCCTTACTCCTGGACTCAAATCCTCCTGAAATGAAGGTCAATGCACCAGTTACCTTCCTAACTACTTTCTGTTCCTACAATATTGTTTTCAGTGACTGGTGTACAGGGAGATCCAGATCCTTTTCAATATTACAACTCCATCCTTGGAGGGTCTATGTACACTGGGCAGCGTGACAATGCCATTCCCAGTATTGACCTCTGGGTTGAGAAAGCACTGCGCTGCAGGGACCTCGGAGCCCTGCTCAGAAGGAGACAACAAAAAGGAGCATACATTGCTTTGTAGATTAACATGGTTCAAACATAGGCTGCCCATCTCTTGTTCCCACCAAAGGGCACACCGTCACCTCTACCCACCTTGCACTCCATTTGCCATGTATTTGCCCATTCACTCTACTTGTCTCAGTCATCTTGGAGCTTTTTTACAACCTCCTCACCCACTCACAATCCCACATCCTTTAGTGCTGTAACAGGCTGGGATTTGATTTTTGCAACCAAATGCTTAATGTGTATTATGAGCAGCTGGGGCCCGAGCACCGATCCCTGCGATACCTCAGCAATCTTCCTCTGTTTATTTTATATTTCTGATTTATTTATTTTGTGAATCTGGGTGTCACTGGCTGGGCCAGCATTTATTGCCTGTCCCTAGTTGCCCTTGAGCAGGTGGTGATGAGCTGCTTTGTTGAATTGCTGCAGTCTACCTGTCCCACAATTCTATTTGGGAGGGAATCCCAGGATTCTGACTCGGTGACAGTGAAGGGACGGTGATATATTTTCAAATCAGAATGGTGAATGGCTTGGAGGGGAACTTGAAGATGGTGGTGTTCCCATACATCTGCCGCCATTGTCCTTCTGGATAGACGTTGTCGTGAGTTGGGAAGATGGTCTCTGAGGGTCTTTGGTGAATCATTTCAGTGCAACTTGGAGATAGTAAAACACTGCTGCTGTTGGCGTTGATGGTGAAGTATCATGGATGAAACAACACGCACACTGGCTGCTCTGTCCTGGATGTTATCAAGCTTCTTGAGTGTTGTTGCGGCTGCAATCATCCAGAAAAATGGGGATTACTCTATCACACTTATGACTTATGCATTGTAGATAATGGACAGGCTTTTGGAAGTCAGGATGTCAGTTACTTGCCTCAGTATTCCTAGCTTATCACCTGCTCTTGTAGTTACTGTGTTTATGTGGCGAGTCCAGTGGGTTTCTGAGCAATGATTATCCCCCAGGATTTTGATACTGGGGGATTCCGAGATTGTAACACCATTAAATTCCAAGGGACAGCGACTAGGTTGTATTTTAGTGGTGATGGTCACGGTCTGGCATTTGTGTGGTGTCAATATTACTTGCCACGTGTCAGCCTGGATACTGTCCAGAAATTGTCGCCTTTGGATATGGACTGTTTCAGTATCTGAGGAGCCACAAATGCTGCTAAATATTGTGCAATTATTGGCGAACAACCCCACTTCTGACATTATAATCGAGGCAAGGTCATTGATGAAGCAGCCCTGAAGAGATTTGCACCTAGGCCACAGCCCGAGGGATTCCTATAGACTTGGTCTGGAGCAGAGTTGACTGAACTTTATCAACCATAACAATCTTCCTGCGTGTCAGGTATGATTCTAATCAGGTCGGAGTTTGCACCTGATACCTACTGATTCCAGTTTTGCTAAGGCCCCTTGATACCACACTTGGACAAAGGCAGCCTTAATTTAAAGGGCTGTCACTCTCACCCCACCTCTGGAATTCAGCTCTTTTGTCCATGTTTGAACCAAGGTAATGAGGTCAGGAGCTGAGTGACCCCGGTGGAATGCAAACTGGCGTCATTGACCAGAGTATTGCTGAGCAAGTGCTGCTTGAAAGCACTGACAACTTCCATCACTTTACTGCTGAGCGAGAGTAGACTGATGGGGTGGTAATTGGCTGTATTGGATTTTTTCTACTTTTTATGTATAGGAGATACTTGGGCAATTTTCCACATAATCGGATAAATATCGTTGCTGTAATGGTATTGGAACAGTTTGGCTGGGGCAGTTACAAGTTCTGGAGCACAGGTTTACAGTACTATTGCCAGAATGTTCTCAGCATGTGTACCCTTTGGAGTATCCAGTGTCTCCAACTGAATCTGGACATCACAATGGAGTGAATCGAATTGGTTGATGACTGGTAACTGAATTGCTGCCGTCCACTGGAGGAGGCCGAGATGGATCATCCACTCAGCATTTCTAACTGAAGATTCTTGCGAATGCACCAACCTTATCTTATCCACTGAACTGCTGGGCTCTTCCATCATTAAGGATGGGGATATTTGTGGAATCTTTTCCTCCAGTGAATTTTTCAATTGTCCCCACCTTTTCTCGACTAGAAGTGGAAGGACTGCAGAGCTTAGATCTGAACCGTTGCTTGTGGGATCACAAAGCTCTGTCTATCACTCACTGCTTATGATGTTTGGTGCACATGTTGTCCTGTTTGGTGGCATCACCAGGCTGACATCTCATTGTCAAGTGTACCAAGTGCTGCTCCTGCCCTCCTTCACACTCCATTGAACCAAGGTTGATCCTCTGGATTGATGGTAATTGTTGTGATGGGGATATGCCAGGCCATGAGGGTGTGCAGGAGTACAATTCTGCTGCTATTGCTGACACACAATACCTTATGGAAACCCAGACTTGAGCTGCTAGATCTGTTCGAAGTCTGTCTAATTTAGTACATGGATTGTGCCACTCAAAATTATGGAGGTTATTCTCAATGTGAAGTTGTGACTTTGTCTCCATAATGACTATGCAGTAATCATTCTTATCAATATTGTCATGGACAGATACTTCTGCAATTGGCAGAAAAGTAAGGATGTGGTCAAGTATGTATTTTTCACTTGTTGGTTCCTTCACCGCCTGCCACAGACCCAGGCTAGCTGTTATATACTTTAGGATCCGTCCAGCTGGATCAGTAATGCTGCTGCAGAGCCACTCTTGGTGGTGGACATTGAAGTCCCCCACCCAGAGTTGATTTTGCGTCCTTACCACCGTCAGTGTTTCCTCCAAGTGTTGGTCAGCATGGAGGAGTATTGATTCATCAATTGCGAGAGGCTGGTACATCGTTATCAGCAGGAGGTTTCCTTTCCCATGCGTAAACTAACGCCAGGAGTCTTCATGGGATACAGAGTCACTATTAAGAGCTCCAGAACAATTCTCTTCCAACTGTATCCCACTGTGCCACCATTTCTGCTGTGTCTGTCCTGCTGGTGAGACAAGAGATATCCGGGGAAGGGGATGGGGTGTCTTGGATATAGTCATACTCACAGAATCATACCTTGCAGACAATATCAGGCTGTTGCTTGAAGAATCTGTTTATTTCTATTCAATGTTTCCTGCCAGCTGTCCCAATCTAGAAACATGTCCACATATTAGCCCCAATCCACTAAGATTTAATTTTGCAAAGTTTTACCAGAGTTTTTCCGAAAATCCAAATGTATTACATCCATTGCTTCTTTTTCATTTGTCTCCCAGTCGGTTTTTCAATCGTAATTCCCATTTCATAAATCTATGTTAATGTTGTCTATGACCATTATTTTTAGTCCTATTAATTTCTTCTAAACCATTTACTTACTATGTTCTATGTTCCATGTACTATATCATTTTCCCACACCAGACTTGGTTTTTCTAGTATTGTTAGAATGTTCTGTGAAGAAAGATCTGAAGTCGTGGTTTAATAGTTCTGCCATTCCCTGCTCCCCATTGCCCATTCTCTGGTTTCAGATTGTAAGGAAGCTGCACTTATTTTATCATACTTCTCACACTGACATGATTTAATAAGCTGTTAAAGTTTACTCTTATAACCCTTGTGAATATACTCTTCAAAAGCCGATCAATTTCTGCCTTCAGCTGCTCAATAATTGACCTTCCACACCTTACACTCACAGGAGTATAGACTCTGTGCCAACAGAAATACAGCACGATCTATATTGGCCCCTCCTTCCAACACCAGGTCCATAGCTTGGAATGCTATGAAACTTCCAAGCGCTCGTCCAAGCAATTTTTAACGGTTGTGGGGCTATCCATGATAACTCCCCTCTCAGCAAGTGCATTCCAGACCCCAACACCCTCTGAGAGAGAGAAATAAAAATAAATATTCCCTGTACCTCAAACTCTTCACTTTAAAAGTGTGCTCCCTTGTTCTTGACACTCTAACTAAAAGGAACAGCTGCTGTCTATCCAGCCTGTCCATGTCCTTCTTAATCTTATTCTTCTGAATCATATCCCGCTCAGCCTTCTCTGCTCCAAAGTAAGCGACCAAAGTTTATCCAGCCTCTCTTCGTAGCTGATATGCTCCATCCCAGGGAACATCCTGGTGAATCTCCACTGCACACCCTCCAGTATAATCACATCCTTCCTGTAATGTGGCTCCCAGAACCCCACACAGTATTCCATCTTGGCATAACCAAAGCCCTGTATAGCTCTTATAATCTACGCACTGATTAATAAACACCAAAGGTCCACTTCTTAACTAATCTATTACCCTGGAAAAGCGTAGCAGGTCAGGCAGCATCCAAAGAGCAGGAGAATCGACTTTTCGGGCATGAGCCCTTCTTCAGGAATGAGGAGGGTGTGCCAAGCAGGCTAAGATAAAAGGTAAGGAGGAGGGACTTGGGGGAGGGGCGTTGGAAATACCTTCCACACCGACCATCCACTTTACTAACACATTCCACCCCGATGCAGCTACACTGGCACCACAACCCACCTTTTCCTCCGCTACATCGATGACTATGGGCACTGCCTCGTGCTCCCACGAGGAGGTTGAACTGTTCATCCACTTTACTAACACCTTCCATCCTAACCTCAAATTTACCTGGACCGTCTCAGACTCCTCCCTCCCCTTCTGAGACCTTTCCATTTCTATCTCGGGCGACTGAATCAACACGGACATTTACTATAATCCGTCTGACTCCCACAGCTACCTAGACTACACCCCGTCCCACGCTGCCCCCTGTAAAAACACCATCCCATACTCCCAATTCCTTTGTCTCTGCCACATCTGCTCCCAGGAGGACCAGTTCCAATACCATAAAACCCAGATGGTCTCCTTTTTCAAAGACCACCATTTCCCCCCAGACGTGATTGACGATGTCCTCCACCGCATCTCCTCCACTTCCCACTCCTTCGCCCTTGAGCCCTGTCCCTCCAATCTCCACCAGGGCACAACCCCACTTGGTCCTCACCTACCACCCCACCAACCTCCATATGCATCGCATCATCTGTTGTCATTTCCGCCACCTCCAAACAGAACCCACCACCAGAGATACATTTCCCTCCCCTATCTGTGTTCCGAAAAGACCACTCCCTCCGTGACTCCCTCGTCAGGTCCGCAACCCCACCAAACCAACCTCCACTCCCGACACCTTCCCCTGCAACCGCAAGAAATGCAAAACTTGCGCCCACACCTCCCCTCTTACTTCCCTCAAAGGCCCCAAGGGATCCTTCCATATCCACCACAAATTCACCTGCACCTCCACACACATCATTTACTGCATCCTCTGCACCCGATGTGGCCTCCTCTATATTGGGAATACAGGCTGCCTACTTGCGGAACGTTTCAGAGAACACCTCTGGGACACCCGGACCAACCAACCCATCAACCCGTGGCTCAACAATTCAACTCCCCCTCCCACTCCACCAAGGACATGTCGGTCCTTCAGATTCCTCCATCGCCAGACCAGAGGAAGAGCGCCTCATCTTTCGCCTGGGAGCCCTCCAATCACAAGGGATGAACTCAGATTTCTCCAGTTTCCTCATTTCCCCCCCACCCCCCCACCTTGTCTCAGTCAAATCCCTCAAACTCAGCACCTTCCTAACCTGCAATCTTCTTCCTAACCTCTCCGCCCCCACCCCCACTCCGGCTTATCACCCTGACCTTGACCTCCTTCCACCTATCGCATTTCTAACGCCCCTCCCCAACTCCCTCCTCCCTACCTTTTATCTTAGACTGCTTGGCACACTCTCCTCTTTCCTGAAGAAGGGCTCATGCCCGAAACGTCGATTCTCGTGCTCTTTGGATGCTGCCTGACCTGCTGCGCTCTTCCAGCAACACATTTTCAGCTCTGATCTCCAGTATCTGCAGTCCTCATTTTCTCCTAGTCTATTACCCTGTCCAGTCCCATTCAGGGATGTGTGGAGAAGCATCCTCTGAACTTCCTAGTGTTCTGCCTTTCATTTAATACTCCACTGTCTGGTTCCTTCTTCCAAAGTGCATTATCTCATCTTTATCAGGTTTACATTCCATCTGCCATTGATCCACCCGTCTGAATATTCTATCTGTATCGTTCTGTAATATAAGGCCTTCTTCCTCATTGCCAACCATCCGGCCAATCATTGTATCAAATGCAAACTTACTTATCACAACTCACACCTCCTCTACCCACTTTTCTGCAGAGTCACATCTACACCATTTATGATTACCACAAACAATAAGGGACACAGCACTGATCCCTGTGGTACACTAGAGGACACTGGTCTCCAGTCACACAAAGAGCATTCTCCCACCACCCTCGGTCTCCTGATACTAAGACAACTTTCGTTATAACTTGTCAAGTTATCCTTGATACTGTGAGATTTTACTTTATTTTTCAGTTTCCCATGTGGAGCTTTGACAAAGGCCTTGCTGCAAAACTAAATAAGCGACCTCCGCATACAAATTCAATCAAATTCATTAGATGTGACTTCACTCTGGTAAAGTCATGATGATCATCCCTGATCAAATCTTGCCATTCTGATTGGAGTTCAATGTTCTCCTTCCCTATTTTCTCCAGTAGTTTCCCGAACAACGATCTAACACTCGCTCGTCTATAGTTCCCTGGCCTACCTCTACCACCCATACTGTGAAGTGGAATTGTATTAGATGTTCTCCAGTTTTCTGACACCTCCCCTATGGTCAGATTCTAATTAAAATTTTCAGTCATCAGCCTAAAATATAACTCATCAAGACCGGGGGATTGGTCTAATTTTATACCGAACAAAGCTTCAAATACGTCCTCGTACTTTGTATCAATCTGTTCAAGTGCTTTCCCATCCATCTTTTCGAATTCTGTACCTGCCTCCTCCTTCTCCCAAGTAAAACTGATGTTAAAGTCTCAAGTCACAATCCATCAATGTTCACCAGCTTCACACACAGATTGTCCCTTTTGGTTTCTAATGGACACGAACTGTTGGCTGGTTATTCTACTTTTACGTGTAGAATATCGTGCGATTCTCGCTAATCTCGCCTGTTTGCACTTCTCTATGTCCCTCTGTTATTCAGTATCCTCGATGTTTCTAAGTTTCACTACAATCACCTTATGAAACTCAAGACTACAGGCTGAGTTTCCCCATCAGACAATCTTACCATTGCAGGGATTAATCCAGATAATATTGTTTGCATTTCATCTGTAGTCATTATATTCCATCATGGATTGGGACTCCAAACGGTACACAATACTTTAAGTCTAGTCTCACCAACACTGTATGCAACTGGTGCACGACATCTTCTACATTGCAATTACATTCACATGATTGCAAACCTATTTGTAAGTGTCCCATTTGCATATATTCTTTCCAATACCTCGCGCTTTAGTTTTTCTTATGAGCTTACTGTATGAATTCTTTGAAATGTTGCTCCTGAATATCCTACTATACGTCATCCATTGGTGCTTCATTGTCTATGTCTTCAAGAATCATCTTCAAACCATTCCAAAAAGTGTTTGCCACTTATGGCTTTAATTTAATCGATGCGTTATCATACTTCCCAGTTTTGCCATTATCTTCTACATATCTAGCAGCATGTTCTTTGTAATTGAGTCCAACAGACACCCGACTGCGGATGACAAGTTACCGGTCTGCAGTTCACTGCTCTCCATCTTCATCCTTTCTTAAACTGTCGGATAATATTTATAACCTTCACCTTATTCAGATTGGCCAAATGTGTAGGAAAATAACATGAAAATCCGCAATGCAAGCAATATGTCTATTGCTGCTTCATCTGAAATTTTTGGATGAACTACATTTGGTCTGTCAGATTTATCAATACTCAATCCAGCTTTCTTTTCAAAGACGACCTCATCACTGATGAGAATGATCTTAGATTTTGCTTACACAGTCCCGTGGTCTCTTGGTATTTCTGGGAGAATTTCTGGATATTCGTTTTTGAAGATGGATACAAAAATAACTGTTTCTTTTCCCTATGTTTTCTCTGTTCTCTACAATGAATAATCCTGTCTGCACATTCACTGTCCCACATTTGACCTTGTTTTTGTTTTTGTTTCATACATTGATAGAAGCTTTTTAGAAGTCTTTATGCTTTTCTTTTGTTTGCATGCTTTACCTTTTTGATTTTCTTCTCAGTTTCTTGGCCATCCTTTACTGGGCCTTACATTTCTCTGAATCCAGTGGCTTAGTACAACACTTGGCATTTTTCTTAGCTGCCTCCTTTGATCTAATAAGTAGATGAAGGTGGGGCTGATGGGATGGAAGGTGGACACATAAGAATTTTCAAAAGAGCGGTGCTGAGTTGGATGTTTGGACTGGGATAAGGTGGGGTTTGTGGAAATGGGGAAACTGGTGAAATCCACATTGACCCCTGTGGTTGGAGGAGCCCAAGGCAGAAGATGAGGCTTTCTTCCTCCATGCTACTGGTGGTTAGGGAGTGGAAATGGAGCAGTCCCAGAACCCTCATGTCCTTGGCAGAGTGGGAGGGGAGTTAAAGTGTTCAGCCACAAGAAGATGGAGTTGGTCAATGTGGCTGTCCCAGCGATGTTCTCTGAAAGGATCCACAAGTTGGCGTCCTGTCTCGCCAATTCAGAGAAGACCACATTGGGTGTAATGGATGCAGTAGATGAGGCATTCTGTCTCCACTCATCACCTTTCACTTTCAGCCCCACTTTCATCTACCTATCACATTCCCAGCTACCTCCATCCTGCCACACCCACTTCTCATTTATCTCTCAGCATCCTTGGACCACAAGCCTCATTCCTGATGACGGGCTTATGAGCAAAACATCTATTCTCCTGCTCCTAGTATGCTGCCTGACTGTGGTCTTCCAGCACCATACTCTTCGACTCTGATCTCCTGCATCTGCAGTCTCCACTTCCTCCTCACACCTTCATGGCTTGCATGGCTCAGATCTATAATGCTTATTTCATACAAAACAAAAAATGTTGTGTACTCAAACATCATAAAACAAAACAAATGCATTGTGGTCATTGGTCCCAAAATGTCCTTTACAGCAAAGTTTTCAATTAGTTCTTCTGATCATCCAACACCAATTCCTAAATAACCTGATTTCGAGCTCGGTGCTCGACATAGTGTTAATACAAGCCATCTCAGACATGATCATGAAATCCATTCTCCCCAGCATTAGCATTCAGTTGGGTTAACACGGCTTAGATATTATTTAAACAGCACATTATTACTGCAATAGCCACAGACCTGTATATCTCACTTTCCTGTTTTTTAACATACCCAGCATTTGTATTGAGCTCCAGCTTATTAGATTCTGTAGAATCTGAGTGACGTGGGATCTGGGTAAATTAATATTCGTGATCATCTCGCCACCTGATTTATGCTCTTCTTCAGATCTTCTGTTATGCTGTGGAGTTGAGAAGGACAATGATCTTTCAACAATGCTGTGTATTTCCCATGAGACAGCTGTAACCTGGGTGGGAAGCATACAGCAAGCTGATAACGTGTTGCTGCTGCTGTACAGGGTCTTAGTGAAATCACATCTGGAGTAGTGTGTACAGATTTAATCTCTTCACTGAGGAAAAGATATTGTTACATTGGAATAGATGGTTCCCTCAACAGATCCCTGAAATGAAGGTGTTAAACTATAAGGAAAGGATGATCAGGTTGAGCTGAGAAGAATGAAAGATGATCATATTTTTATATCGAACACCAGAAGGCGCCAGTAATAGAAAGCAATTACACAAATGGAGGAATCCATTCCACTTCTCCAGCTTGATACACAGGAACTGCAGAAGGGAATTCACACGTTCGACCTTTTTACAACACGATAGGACAAGGCTATACAGCCCTGGAGCATGATATAAGGTTACAGGAGGAGGCCAATCAGCCCCTCGATTCAAAACACTGGACCCAGAGTAAGCTGTGCTGCACCATTATCCTGTTCCACAGCAACAGAATCAGTCCATTCAGCCTCCTCAAGTCTGTAACACAGGAACTGGAAGAGGCCACACAGTGACTGGAGATTTGAAAACAGGAGGTCATTCAGCCCCTCCGATCCTTTGTAGGGGAATTGGACAAGGATACAAAGTATCTGAGACTTTTTTAATGAGAAAGTTGGAGGTAATTCAGACACATGTCTGTTGTGTGAGAACAGGAGAAGACCAATCACTCCCTCAGTTCCATCTCAGAGATGCATGAGGAGACCATTCAGTATTTCCAGCCTATCATGGAAGAATATGAGAAGATCCTTCATCCCCTCAAAATGTTACATAGCAACTGGAAGATTCCGTAATCCCTCAATGCCCTAACACATCAACAGGAGGAGGTCATTCAGGCCTTAGAGATGAGAATACAGGAAAACCAGAAAGACGTCAGCCCATTGAGTTTGTACACCAATAGAATGATGAATCCATTCAGCCACACATGCCTCTTACACAGCAATTGGAGCATATCCCTTAAAAACGTGTGCTGGTTAAACAGGAATTCAAAGAAAACGTAAATGTTTTCAAAAGGGAACAACTTATAATAACTGTATACATCAGGGAGTAAAACGTAACGATAAACCTAGTGCAATCTAAGGCAAATAATTAGAATCCATTGTTGAGGACATTTGCAAAGTTAAGCCATCGTTTTACGAAGAATAAACCGAGTATGAATTATTTGCTTGAGTTACTTAAGGATGTGGCAAACAAGGTGGATAGTAGGATTCCTGGAGATGGAATTGATCTGGTCTTCCTGCAGGCATTGGATATGTCCCTTCAACAAACAGAAAATGTTAAGATCAGACAACATGGGTTTAGGAATAATTTATTAGCTTGGATGGAGGATTGGTTAACCAATAAAATGCAGTCAGATGGAATAAATGTGTCATTTTCTTTTGGCAAATGCAACTTATGGGGTGCCATAGATTTCAGTACTCATGCCTCAACTATCTGAATTGGATATTACTACTCGGTTGACGGGATGGAAAATGCTATTTTCAGAGGACACTAATATTGGTTCGAAATTACTTCGAAATGAAGATGGAAGAGATATAAAAATAAATATGGATAGATTGTTTGAATGGGCCAAACTTTGGCAATGAAAATTAAATTGGAAAAATATGGGTTATTCAAGTTGGCCAGCGTAATAGAAATGCAAGTTGTTATCTAAATGGAGAGAAACTTTAAATTGCTTTGGAACAGAAAGATACGGCTGCCCGCTTGCATATCACAGAAAACCTATATACGGGTACTGCAAGTAATGAGAAATGCAAGCATAATTTCAGTGTTTATTTGGAAAATTACAAAGTAGAAAGGTAGAGTGTGTTACTGTAGCTATGCAAGACATTTGCGAGGCTGTAACTTGAGTATAGTTTGGGTGTGCTGACTTGTCGAAGGATGCAGTTGCATTGGAGACAATTCAGAAGAGGTTCATTAGATTGATTCCAGAGTTGAAACATTTGTCTAATGAAGAGAAATTGAGCAGTTCAGTCCTATATTCTCAAGTTTATAAGAATGAAAGGAGATTTCATTGAGGTCTGTAATATGTTAAGAGTAATTGAAAGTGTAGATGTGGAGTGGATTTTTTTTTTATGTGGGGCAATCTGCAGCAAGAGAGCAGAGTTTTAAAATGGAGAAATGGCAGGAAAGTGGAACAGAGGCTGTAATGACATCAGCCATGCTTGTATTCAATGGTGGAACAGAAATGACATCAGCCATGTTTGTATTCAATGGCAGAGCAGAGATGACATCAGCCATGATTGTGTTCAATGGTGGAGCAAAGATGACATCAGCCATGATTGTATTCAATGGCGGAGCAGAGATAATCCCTCTAAGAGAATCATAGATTTGTTCTGTTTTAACACGCTTATCCACCTTTCAAAATTACTTTGTTTGATTCTTTCAAACTCAAAGTGCCTTTCAACCGGGACACTTATTTAGATTCCTGAAATGCCATCTGTCAGCTTCTGGAACAAGCTCATATGCACTTCACCTCCTCATACTGGCCAGATACCTCCTGATAGTGATGCAAGTAGCGACCAGCTTTGTTTAGATCAACTAAATCCACATGGTCACTGGCTACTGCTTTGCTTTAGCCACTTCCTCAAATGAAATTCAAACGGCTTCCTATCATTCTCATCAAATTTAGGTAATGCCTGGATGTATTTAAGCAGAACCCCATCAGGCTTTTGGCTACTGTAAGGTTGATCAACCTCACTAACCTTCTAATCCAGCTTATGGTCTGCCTTCATTTCCGCCTTCTACGTCAACTTTCCTCTCTAATTGTTAACGTTTTAAGTTGAAACTCTGCTCTTCTTCTCTCATTTCCTCTCTTTCTTCTTCATTTCCTTTTCTTTTATTTCTACTTTTCATCATAATTCAAACTGTTTCAATTCCTTCTCATTTGAAATTGAATTCCAGGCATTTCCAAAGAGTCCGATGGCGGTTCCACCAAATGCAACTGAGTTATAGCTGTAAGTATCTCTCATTTTCTCACATACAAACACAACCCCAACTCCAGCTTGTCTGTCAATTCCTAAAGCTTTGCCTTCATTACCGTTTGTAAAGCCCCCAACTTCACTTCTTCCACACTGTATAAACCAACCAAATTCAACATCCGCAACAAAAGACATCGACAACTACTATACACGACCTTTGAACCCAAAGTTCTCCTGGTGCATACTCTCCAATGTCTGCATGAGCTTATTTTGGATTCTCTGGTTTCCTCCCACAATCCAAAGATGCGTATCTCAGGTGAATTGACCATGCTAAATTGTTTGCAGTTTTCAGGAATGTGTGGATTAGGAGCGTTTGTCCGTGAAAATATGTAATAATAGGGGAGAGGGATGGGTCTGGATAGGTTACTCCTCAGAGGGTCGGTGCGGACTTGTTGGGTCGAATGATCTGTTAGCACACTGTAGGGATTGTAATTCTAAACCCAGTCTGGTGTTACCGATTTAGAACCTGACAAGAGACCCCATTTTGCTATAGACCAACCAGACTGTCTCAAACTATTTTAAGAAGGTAGCTTGGATGCCAACCTTTTCTTACTTTAAAGGTAGATGTGAAGTGGGAGTTCCACATGTGATGCTACTAGTCAAACCACTCACCATTAAGTAAAACACAATATATTTAAACACTTTAATGAAATCTATACAAAATGAAGAGGAATTTAGAATAATTTAACTGTTGGAAACCTTAAGTGAATAATGGATACACTACCTTCTACAAATGAACTGTTACAATATACTGACATCACATAAACACACTCCTTGGCAAAAAGGGACATTCAGACATACACTCTAGCATACAGTTCTCCAATCTAGGAGGAAACAGCATCAAGGAGGAGAAATTGAGGTCTGCAGATGCTGGAGATCAGAGCTGAAAATGTGTTGTTGGAAAAGCGCAGCAGGTCAGGCAATATCCAAGGAACAAGAGATTCGACGTTTTGGGCATAAGCCCTTCTTCAGGAATCGATTCGAAGTTTCGGGCATAAGCCCTTCTTCAGGAATGATTCGACGTTTCGGGCATAAGCCCTTCTCCAGGAAACAGCATCAAGTCAGGTTTCAGAGAGAGTTGGAGCTATGGATCAGTTACTATGCCGGTGTTACTACTATTTATTAAAAACCCTAAAAGTGTTGTAAGTTATTTACTTGAGCCGTTTTCAGTAGGCAGTTTAGCCTTTAAGATCTCTTACTTAAAAAACGGAGAAAATATTTTTTTTAAAGTGACAGCATTGTCACACCATTTAGATATCTGGTCCACGACTTAAGGGGCTTCCTCATGCTACTGATCCCAAGTTCACCTGAAAGGGACAAATACAGGTACAGAAAAAGTTACAAGGATGTGCCACATAACTTCTGAAACACGCCTGTTCATGGGCCATCACATGGGACATACCGGGAAGTGAACAACAGCCTGACACACACCGTTTCACTGTTTCTGAGCCTCACAATGCCAACACTCGATACACTAGGGTGCCAAAAGTTAAGCCCAGGGAAAGATACAGAGGGACAGAAAGATTCATATTAAAGACAGAAACAGACAGTTGATTAACTGAAAAGATATTGTGGAAATATGGGGGAAAAGACAGCGCATGGGATTAACTGGAGAAGTGAGATATTCGAGAGTAAAATTACAAGAATGAGAACATTGAATATAGACATAGTTAGATCAGCTGAAATGGTTTGTTGCTTCAAATTCTGCATCTACTTGACAGAAAACCACCAACAATATAACATGGCAGCTCAGCACTGGGACCTGTACAGACCATGGTAGTGTATTGCTCCGTAAACTGCACTAACTTCCATGCATAGAGAGTATTGCAAACTTTACTATCATATGCTAACTATACTCGCATCAGATTACTGCCTACAATGGGAAGATTTGCTCTGTGTATGTGTGTGTGTGTTCATCAGAGACTGAGGGAGAGTGCGCGTGTGTGCACGATTGGCGTGGTTGAATGTGAAACTCATTGTTTGAGAAGGAACGCACATGGAGGAAACTATTTTAAATACAAACAGCTGGCAGGCTTTTTGTTAATTGACAGAGAGAGAATGAGAAAAGTTTCATGGACAGATGAGATAAAGCCTTTGAGAATGTTAAAATAAAGGCATTGCCAGACACAATAGCGATTTACATCCGCATGCACATGAATGACAGATGGATGGGAGTTCAAATCAGAATTGCTTGGGCAGGTTTGAAGCCGGGAGCGTCAGCAGCAGATTATTGGCTTCATTAAGACTGTATTTCATAGCTCAAGATTCAAACAGCAGATGGAATAAACCAGTGAGATATATTCTGGGGTGGTGAGTATTTCAGGTTGGAAATGGTCAGAGAATGGTGTCAAGAATGAGCACATAATCAAAGGGATCTCCCACAGTTGTCACTTGTCTGCTTTAGCTGCAGATATTGGCCAGCGATGGAATGGAAACTGTGGAAGGAAGTGGAGTTTGCAACGAGAACAGTAGAGAGTGACCTCCATGCTCTTAATATTTAAATAACAAAGGCAATGATACAATACATTGTGCTTCTCCGCTGTAACTGAGTAGGTCAGCATAGAGACCCGTGAGTAACACTGCCAGAGCAGAGAGGGAGACAGTAATTTAACACCTTCATTGATGTTGTTAGTAGTGGTCTGTAAAGTGAATATAAGGATTGAGAGTTTCAACAGGAAAATAATAGTGATAAGAATTATCGACTATATGAAAGTACAGTAATACAGTCATAACTGGTTTATAGAAAAAAAATCTGGATAGTGACATTTACCAGGAACACCAACGATAACCAGGAAAGAATAATAAAAGTATTTAATAATGAGAAAAGCGTAATAGACTCACGATGATAATGACAACCAATAAAATACAGAAAGACGCCAAACATAATTGGATAAGCTCCTGTCTATTGTTGCAACATGCCAGTCTAATGTTCCCAGGTTCTGATATATTTTTGGAACATTCCAGTCTAATGTTCTCAGATTCTCATCTCTCCTCCCCCTCTCTCTACATCTGCTGATGACTGTCAGTTCTGTCGGTGATGCTCCCGCTCACACTTTAGGATAACACATTGAACGGTGCCCATTTATCATTTAAAGATGGAAACCCTCAACTGGGATAATTAATGCCATGGAGATTGGCATTAATCACAGTCACTGAACAAACACTGGGAAACTGAGCAAAGGCTATGACAACGGATGAATGGGCACCGCACAACAATCAACAGATAGGAGTATTCCCTTCCAGTTAGGGAACTCTTCAGTGATCCAGGGCATTAAACCTCGGACCTTCTGGTGACTATCCTTCAAGGTGGACTTCAGGACAGGCACCAGCGAACAGTGGCCGAGCAGTGGCTAATAATTAATTTCGGGACCCATAGGGAGGGCCTCAACCGGGACATTGGGTTCACGTCACATTACAGATGACAACCATTGCACTGTATACACACACACACACACACACACACACACACACACACACACACACACACACACACACACACACACACACACACACACACACATACCCCTATACACACACATACATACGGACACACATATACAGACACGCACACAGACACTCTCACACACCCTTACAGACACTCACACTCACACAGGCATCCGATCAGAGACTTAGACCACTCTACACTCATGCATACACATATACCCTCTCTCTCACTGATATTCAAAATCCCCCCACCCAGCCACGCACACACACTCCCACACTCACACATGCACCCCTTCACAGACTTAAGACAATCTACATCACTACACACACATATACGCTCCCTCTCACACTCACAACCCCCAACCCAGACAAACACATACACACACAAACACACAAAGATCCACAAGCACACATATATTTTGTGGGGTGAATTTGTACTTGCACAGTTACATTGTACTTTGCTCAAAAACTACATGAATTCATGTAAACCTCTGAGCTCAAAAACTACATGAATTCATGTAAAGCTCTGTTATCTCACTTTTCAGTTTAGAATCAATCTAAACATTATGGTATAGGCAGAGAACACAGGGGGCGAACACCTTCAACATATTGTCTAGCTATCACTGAATGTTACAGCTAACCGGAGAATGCAACTTTAAACTTTACACATGAAAGAAATGACACTATCATGGTATTCGAACAAATGAAAGACACAACAGACAATCAAGGTATTTTTCAATGTAAAATTTCAGTTACATCACACTGTAAATTTCTGCTATAAATTCTGTGTCCTCCACTATCACCTGATGAAGGAACGGCACTCCAAAAGCTAATGTGCTTTCAATTAAAACTATTGGACTATAACCTGGCGTTGTGTGATTTTTAACTTTGCACACCTCAGTCCAACACCGGCATCGCCAAATCATGACGAAACAAACAGGCTCAGTTAATCAGTTCCATGCATCACTTTTCATATCACTATAAAAGGGAACATTTACTAGGTTTGGATGGAATGGATGAGGGTTGCTGAGGAATGGACCATAAATCTTTAAACATTTTAAATATTTTCTTTAACTTATAAATGAGAGTATTAACAGGACTCTGCAGGGGTCTATATATGTTATGCTCTGTTTACGAAAGGAGGCAATTATAAAATAACAGATTGGTTTCATTAAAAAAAAACTCGGGTGGGTAACTTTCTAGATACCTGAACCCAAAGTTCGGGACTTATTGACCAGTGTAAGACTACTCCTGCTTTTAATGCCCTGTTATCAATCCTTTCATAACCTTGAGACTGAGCATTGAGACTGCTGCTCAGTAACAGGCCGAAGCAGTTCTGTCCCTATGGGCCTCTAACAGAGGGGTAAGAGAAGGCCATTCAGCCCATATTAGCCTGTTGCTACTTGAAAAGGTGGAAATCTGGAATATTGGCACATTTTGCGAACAGAATCATTCAAAACGAAGATATGTGTCGCTCCAGCTGAATGAGGTGTTACTGAGAGGGCACCTGGAGTACATTGTATTGTTTGTGTTTCTGTAACGGAGAAGGGATGGACCTCCATCAGATACAGTCTAACAGCTCCTCATAATCCATGGGTTGCTGTCTCATTTAATGTCTCGGGTCTGTTGCACGAGGAGCCCATTCATTCTCTAGAGCCTGTTACAGAGGGGCAGGAAGTGTTTATTTCACTTTCAAGTCTGTTACACATAAATATTAGTTTTAAATTAGTTTTGGAAAAGAAAAGTCCTAACGTAAACATTAAAGTTCTAACTTTTAACAAGGCCAATTTTGAAAGTGTAAGGCGAGCCCTGTGAAAGACTGATTGGAATACCCTATTCACAGGTAAAGGGATGGTTGGAAAATGCAAGGCCATCGAAACTTGAGTCCAGAGCCAATGTGTTCCCATTAGTGAGAGGGGCAAAACTGGTGGGTGCAGGGAGTGCTGGATGGTTAGATATATTGACGTTAAGGTCAAGGTAAGGAAGGAGGCATATGTCAGGTAAACAGAGCTGACATCAAGTGGATCCCGAGAGGTGTACTAGGGCAGAAAGTGTATATTCAATGGGGAAATCGGGCCAGAAACATGTGGACAAGAGCTGGCTTTAGAAATATGGTTAATGAGGCATTGAAGAAATTCTACAAATCCTTTAATGGCAAAAGATTAACTAGAGAGAGAATAGTGCCCCTTATAGATCAGTAAGGCTACCTATGTATGAAACCACATATACATAGATTGGAGGGATACTAAACAAGTATTTCCCCTCAGTATTTAATGTGGAAGAGGTTAAAAGAGCGACAGAATGAAGAAATATATAATGATAACTTTAAAAATGTCTATATTACAAGGAGGTGTTGAACATATTAAAACACATAGAGGTGAACAAATCCCTGGGACCTGATCAGTTGTATCCCAGATATTTGTGGGAAGCTAGGAAATCGATTGCTCAGCATTTTGCTGATATATTTGTAACATTGATTTCCACAGGTGAGGTGTCAAAAGACTGGAGGACATTATTTAAGAAAGTAAGGAAGAAACAGGTAACTATAGATCGATGAACCTGACGTTAATGGTGACTAAATTGTTGGAGGGGATTTCACTGACTCGGTGGAATTTTTGAGAAAGTGATGAAGATGATTGATGAAGGCAGGGCAGTGGATGTTGTATTTATGGAATTCAGTAAGAAAACCAAAATGTTCTCCATGGTAGACTGGTTAACAAGGTCAGACTGCCTGGGATCCAGGGAGTGCTCACAATTTAGATCCAACATTTTCTTGAATATTGGAGACAAGGCGTGATAGTGACCTTTGTTCATTAAACATCGAGGCCTGTGACCAGTGGCGTGCCGCAAAGATCTATAAGGGGTCCACTGCCTTTTGTCACTTATACAAATCACTTGCATTTGAATATATTAAGTATGGTCAGTAAGATTGTAGATAATACCAAATTTATTGGTGTAGTCATCAATGAAGAATGATCTCTCAGACTATAATGGGACTTTGCTGAGGTGAACCGAGGAGTGACAGATGGAGTTTATTTTAGTTAAATGTGAGATGTTGCATTTTGGCAAGACAAGTCAAGGCAAGACATGTAGGTAGGGTCCTGTTGAAAGCTGCCAATCAAGGAGAACTCCATAGAAATCATCGAATCCCAACAGTGAGGAATCAGCCTATTCGGCCCATCGAGGCCACACCGAACCTCTAAACAGTATCCCACTGGACAAACCCCTACCTATCCCTCTGAGCCTGCATTTCCCATGGCTAATCCACCTCGCCTATACATTCCTGGGTATTTTACACAACTCAGCATGACCAATCTACCCTTATCTGCATATCTTTATACTGTCGGAGGAAAACATAACATCCGGAGAAAACTCATGCAAACACGGGGAGAATGTGCAAACGCCATACAAGCAGTCATTCAAGGATGGAATTAAACCCAGATCCCTGCGCTCTGAAGCAGCAATGCTAGCCACTGAGCTACTGTGTCACTTTGTGGTGCAGGTTCTCCATTCCTTGAAAGTGCCATCGCAGGTAGATAGTGTAGTGAAGAAGGCACTTCGTGATATTCCCTTAGCTGGTGCGTGCTTTGAGTCTAAACAGTTTCATGACATATTGTATCTGTACAGGACATTGGTTTGGCCACTTTTGTAATACTGCCTTTAATTCCAGTCTCACTGCTGTCAGAAAGATGTTGTCAAACTTGAAAGGGTGCAGAAGAGATTTAAAAGAATGTTGCAGTTGTTGGAGGTTTAGAGTTACATGGAGAGTTTGAATAGGCTGGGACTATTTTCAAGTGTTGAGGCTGAGGGGTGACGTTAAAGAGATTTATAAAATCATGAGGAGCATAGATAAGGTAAACAGTCAACGTCTTTTACCCAGTATAGGCGAGTCCAAAATTAGAAGACAAAGGTTTCAGGTGAGAGGGCAAAGATTTAAAAAGGGAGATGAGGGACAACATTTTCACACAGCGATTGCTGTGTGTATGGATTGAGCAGCCAAAAGAGGTGGTGGATGCAGGTACAGTAATACCATTTAACAGGCATTTGTATGCATACATTCATGGGAACTGTTTAAAGGGAGATGGGCCAAGTGCTGGCAAGGGGGACGAGATTTATTTAGGATATTTGGTCGGTATGAGCGATCAGACCGAAAGGTATTTTTCCGTGCTGTGAATCTGTGAAACTCCATCGCCTCTTGAGTGTATGACAAAGGGACAGGAGGAGGCAATTCAGCTTCTGAATTCTGTCAGTCAGCTTGTTTTCTCAATTGGTGAGAGTAAAATACAAAAATACATCATTCAAATTTTGATTGTCTTTTACAGAAACAGGAGAAAGGCATTTAGTCAAGAGAAGCTGTAAGGAATGTGAAGAGTCCATTAAGGCCCTCAACTCCATTCCACAGGAGCAGCAGGTGAGCACAGAGATAGTGGAGCCTGTTACTCAGTAGCAGGAGGGGACATCTACTATCACAAACCTTGGATCAGGAGGCAGTCACTTAGCTGCCCCAGATTGGGATACAGGAACAGGACGCAGTCATTCAACTGCTTGAGACTGGAGCACAGGGAAAGGAGGGAGTCACTCAGAGCTCAAAACTGGGACACAAGAACAGGAGGCAGTTACTCAATTGTTTGAGTCTGTAACACAGGAACAGGAGGCAGTCATTCAACTGCTTGAGACTGGGACACAGAGACAGGAGGGCGTCACTCAGAGCTCGAAACTGGGACACAGGGAAATCTGGAGGTTAGTGAGACCCCAGCAGACTGTTATGCAAGGACAGCAGGAGGTGACTCACTCCCCACCAGTATGGGACACTGGGAGAGAAGGGGAGTTTGCTTGCAACAAACAGAAATATATAAATAAGTGGTCCATTCAATCCTACCCCACCATTCACTAAGACCATGTCTGATCTGATTGTGATTCCCTCATTCCATTTTACGGAGATTCCTTTTGTTGGTCATGTTGCAGACTCAGATGCTGCTACAACACTCACCATGACTCATCCACAAGGATGGGTCTAACAGAATGAGTCAGGATTTGAAAGGTCCAATCACAAGACAAAACACAATATAAAAGTATTGTCAGATGTTTAGTACTCTCACATTCGCAATCCAACTCGCATAACCAGCCCATCCATTACATATTCAGGATGGAGCACTGTGTTGATCCCGCTAGTGTACAGCTGTATGCAACCCAGCAATGTCCAGAGTGAAACTCTGTGCAGCCCACAACAATGCTTGGTCTATAATCCTGGACTAAATGTTCAGTGGGGGGAGCTGTGCAGTCCGCACTGGTTCATTCATATATAAACCCAGGCTATTGCATTGTTCGATAACTCTGTGTTAGATCACTGCCCAGTGTGGGGAAAAATGTAACCAATGCTGGACGTGACAGGATATGCAGTTCCCATCCATTTACTGCTCCATATCTCCACTGTACCTGGACAAGGAGTGCTGCGAACGTGAAAATCATTGCAAGGAAGAGATGTAAATGGAAACAATTTAAATACCAATAGTTCTGATAAAGGCGCATATCACTCTAGTATTTAGTGATGAAATAACTGAGATATTATACAATGAGGTTTTGTGAACTGGGCAAAGAAGTAAGAGCGGGATGGTGATGTTATAGTGGTTGCACTATAAGCCTCTAAATAATCAATGGGAATTAGAGGAACAAATATGTAGGGAGATTGGCTGGACTTCCAAGAGCAATAGGATTGTCATAATAGGTGATTTTAATTTTCCTAGCATTGACGGGGACATCCAGATGATTAAGAAATTAGATAGAACACAATTTGTTAGGTGTGTTCACGAAAGTTTCCACAAGCAATATATAGAGGGTCCTACTGGGGAAGGAACAAACTCCACCTACATTTGGGAAATAGGGTAGGACAGGTGACGGAGGTAAAGTGGGGGAGAGTTTTGAGAAAAGTGACTCGAGCTGTATTAATTTTAAAATAGTTACAGTAGGGATAAAATTGGTCCACGGATTCAAGTTCTAAGTTGGGGCAAGACGTATTTTGTTGGAATTAGACAGGGGATTGCAGGGGATGATTGGAGTAGGTTGTTTCCAGGTAAAAGGACCCGGGCAAGGGGACGGGCTTCAAAAGTGAGATAGTTCGAGTTCAAGGTCTACATGTTCCTGTGAGGGTGAAAGGAAAGTGAGGTTGGAAGAGACAATCCTGGATGAAAGAGATATTGTGTCTCTGACCAGAAAAAAGGAGGTGTAACTCAGGAACAGGCAGCTGGGACCAAGGGAATCCCTGGAAGTACACAGGGGATACAGGCGTTTATTGAAGAAGGAAATCAGCAAGGCAAAAAGCGGGTATGCGATAGCCATGGCTGAGCAGATTAGTGTGAATCCAAATTCAGTATAGTAAAGAAAAAGAACAACCAGAGAGAGGATAGGACATCTTACAATCCAAAATGGGCATGCTTGTGTGAAACCTCAAGAGATGGTTGAGTTCCTCAATTCCTCTCTGTGTTTATCATGAAGAAAGACATGAAGACCCATGACCTTTGAGACATTAATTGTCATATATTGGTACAGTCCATATTACTAATGGTACTAATGGGCATATTAGAATGCGTAAAGTCAGATAAATCTTTGGTCCTGACCAGACATATGCAAGAGGAGAGAGAAGACAGTTCAGGGGCCAAGGAACCGGAAGACTGGGCGGTAACAAATGTGCCCTTATTCAAGAAGTGCTGCAAAGAAAAGGCTGTGAAATATAGACCAGTAAGCTTCACATCTGTTTTCGGTAAACCGCTTGAGAAGATTCTGAGAGAAAAGATATGCATGCATTTGGAAATACTCAGTTTGACTTGGAGCAGTCAGCATAGCTTTGTGCATGGCAGATCATGCCTTACACATTTTGTGAGAGTTTTTGAGGAAGTGACCAGAAAGGTTGTCAAGGGCAGGGTGTTGGATATAATCTTAGTGGATTTCAGTGAGGCCTTTGATAAGGTTCCACATGGTAGGCCGCTCTGGAAGGTTAGATCACATGGACTTCAATGTACACTGGCAAATTGGCAACGCAATTGGCTTGACGTTATGAAGCAAATGGCTATGGTGGAGGTATACTTGTCGGACTGGAGGCCTGTGACTAATGATTTGGACCAGAGTGCCCAGTGCAAGGTGAGCATGTTTGCAGATGACTCTATATTAGGAGACATCATTTACAGCGAGGAACGTTATCACAAATTGCAGCAGTACCTTTACCAGCTGGGGAAGTGGGCTGAGAAATAACAAATGGAGTTTAATATAGGTAAGTGTGACGTCTTGCATTTTGGAAAGTCAAATCCAAGTAGGAGTTTAATGATGAATGAAAAGGTCTTAAGGAGTGTAGTGCAACAAAAGGACGTTGGAGATCAGGTGCACGGTTTTCTGAAATTTGAGTCACAGATACACAGGACAGTGAGGAAGGCTGTTGGCACACGGGCCTTCATCAGCACATTGTGTTTAGAAGTTGGGATGTTATGTTGCAGTTGTACAGGATGTTGGTAAGGCTGCAGTTGGAGTATTGTGCTCAGTTTTGTTCACCTTGCTCTAGAAAGGATATTATTGAACGAGAAAGAGTGTAGAAGAAATTTACAAAGATGTTTCCTGGGCTAAAGGCTCTAAGTTATAGGCAGAAGTTGGACAGGTTAGAACTTATTTCCTTACAGCGTAGGGAACTGAGGGGGTTCTTATAGAAGTGTAACCAGTATAAAACAATGAGAAGCGTGTATGGGGTGAATACTTCAATTTTTTTCCCAAGGTTGGGGAATCGAGTACTAGAGGACACCTATGAATGTTTGGAAAGGAAAAAAATATATAAAAAGGAACCTGAGGGGCAACATTTTTACACAGAGTGTGATACGCATATGCACTGACCTGCCAGTGGAAATGGTTGAGGTGGTTACAATAACAACATTGAAAAGGCATTTGGACAAATACACAGATAGGAAAGGATTAGAGGGATGCAGAGCAAGAACAGGGAAATGGGGTGAGGGTGGATTAACATTTTGGTTGGCATGGACCAGCTGGGCCATATGGTCAGTCATGGTGAAAGTTTCGTGCAGTGAGTGTGTTTTGGAGTGGAGGCAGAGTGGGGAGACTGAGAAAAAATGTCATGGAAGGATATGGTCACAGGTTTCAGAATGCTGAAATGAAGATATTTCGATAGTATCATGCAACACGGGTCAGTATTCTGAAGAATTATGAGTGAATGGGATATTGCTGTGAGTTCAGGCGATGGAGAGTTTTGGATGAGCATTTGTTCTGCAGCTTTGTAACTGGGAGTGAGGGCAGCAGAGTCTTCGCCTCACTGGGCTGAATCTAACAAAAAACCGTCTCAGTGACAATTTCTTTGAGTGTGACAGAGGGGTTATATGCACTTGGCCAAGCTAGTTTCCTGGTGCCATCTTACCAAATTCATCTCATTAACTACCCATCACACTCCATAGTGTCCCTCTCATGTAATACCAGCCCGATTCTCCCACCCATCATGACTGCAGGTACTCACAGTCGCCTGGATGCCCCTGGATATTCTGTGATTCCTGGCAATGATGACATCTTCAAAAGGCCAATTGGCACACGGTTGACCTTTCTCAGTTTGGAGCTGCCCTACACAGTTTATCCGAGCATGGCGGCTAAGGGGAAATTACACCACGGTTTGTCAACAGCACCACGGAGGTCCTGGTGGATGGGCTAGTACAGAGGGGGACCATTCTCTTCTCAGAGGGATCACACCACCAGATCCACTGAGCCTGGTCTGAGTTCCCCTCCCAGCTCAGTGCAGTATCTTCGGTCTGAAGAAATGCCCAGCAATACAGGACACACATCAATAACCTTGTCCCCTTTATCAGGATAAGAGTCACTGTATTTTCTCTGCTCCCTCACACACACTGTATATCTGTTATAGCACCTTCCCCCGAACAAGGCTCATGTTCCACCACTCTCACTACTGCATGCATCATCTTGCCTCCCTTTCACACTTGCATTTCTAATGCCCCCCACACAGTTATAGAATATTCTGGAGAATGCCAATTATGGAATGCTCCAGATAATGTTCCAACTTATTCCCAATTTCAGGAAAACGGCTGTGTCCCAGTGTGTAACATGAAAGAGGATGGAGTAGAGATGTACGTTTTTCAAATCACACACAATTAAAATCCATCATGAGCCATTCAATAATTCATTACGTTCGGTGGTGATCTGATGGTTTTCTCAGCTCCATGTCACAGGAGCTTTCATTCATTCAACCGCCAGCTTCCTGTTACTGAGCAGACGATTCTCAGAAATTTTTTACCCCGGGTTTCTTCCAGCATGCACTCAGAAGGCATTTCGCATGGGGACGGAATCTCCAAACAACGTATTTCATCTGCTTTATAAATTCATGCAACAGTCAGCATTCTTTCCAGGAACCATTCAAAAACATGCACTTATTTTATGGTTATCGATATCTAATCTTAATTAGTCATTCTGGTTATTTCACTTGTCTCACCTTATTGTATTCAGCCAAAGGCACCTTCCAAACACTTGTCTCATTATAAAATACAATTTCTAGCAGAGAACGTTTTTATCCTCAGCCGTTATCATGACTGTTACATCAAATAAAAATTTTACCTTGTCATGAAAGTTCATCTTGCCCCTTGTCTGTGATTGATTCTGTGTGTAACAGTTACATATCCTCCCACTCAGTTGGCTGGATGGTTGGTTTCTAATGCAGAGGGAGGACACCAGCGCAGATTCAATTCCCCACACTGACAGAGGTTACCATGAAGGGGATGCTCTCTCAACCTCACTCCATCAGCCATGTGGTGACCTTCAGCGTAAACCAGCATCAGTGGTCTCTCTAATGAGAGTTCTTTGGGACTCTATTCTATCAATGTTAGCATTTTAATTTTTTAACAAAATTTTTTGTTGAAGAAGAAATTTTTATTGTTATATTAAACCAATAACAAAACAACTCAAATAACTGAAAAAAATTACACTCTTGTGCATGTACATACAAAACAAGTTAAAGTCTCGAAATGGACAGAAGAAAAACAAAAATAAACAATAAATAATAAATAAATAATATGGCTCAGCACAACTAAATGATATTTCTCGTTCTTCGAGAGCATTACACATTCATATTCATATTTCTTCATATTTGATTCATTAGACAATATCATCATGGCTATATAAATGCCCTTTTCAAAGTGGCAGATAAGTCTGGATCGCGGTAATTCAAAAAGGGTTGCCATATCTTATATAAATCTGTGCTTTTTGGTGTACCATATAATTGGTGAGAAATTCCAAAGGGATATTTTCCATGACGAGCTCACAACAACACAACAGACCCGGGGTTTTTCAGACATCCAACATAACAGAACATTTTTCCTAGCACAGGAAGTATGGGGGAGATACTAAACGAGTATTCTGTATCAGTATTTACTGTTGAAAAGGATATGGAAGATGTAAAATGTAGGTAAATAGATGGTGTCACCTTGCAAACTGTCCATATTACAGTGGAGAAAGTGTTGGACGTCTTGAAACGGGTCCCAAGACCTGACCAGGTGTACACTGGAACTCTGTGGGAAGTTAGAGAAGTGATTGCTGGGACTGTTGCTGAGATGTTTGTAATATGGATAGTCACAGGTGAGGTGCCGGAAGACTGGACGTTGGCTAATGTGACGCCACTGTTTAAGAAGGGTGTTTAGGACAAGCCAGGGAACTATAGAGCAGTGAGTCTGATGTTGGTGGTGGGCAAGTTGTTGGAGGGAATCCCGAGGGACTGGATGTGCATGTATTTGGAAAGGCAAGGACTGATTAGTGAGAATCAACATGGCTTTGTGCGGGAGAAAGCATGTCTCACAAACTTGATTGCGTTTTTTGAGGAAGTAACAAAGAGGACTGATGAGGGCAGAGGGGTATGGACTGTGATGTATATGGACTTCCGTAAGGGTTTTGATAAGGTTCCCCATGGGAGATTGATTAGCAAGGCTAGCTTTCATGGAATACTGGGAGAACTAGCCATTTGGATACAGAACTCGCTCAAAGGTAGAAGACAGAGGGTGGTGATGGACGGTTGTTTTTCGGAACGGAGGCCTGTGACCAGTGCAGTGACAGAAGGATCGGAGCTGGATTAATTACTTTTTGTCATTGACATAAATGATTTGGATGCGAGCATAAGAGGTCCAGTTAGTAAGTTTGGAGATGACACCAAAATTGGAGGTGTAGTGGGCAGCGACGGGGGTCATCTCAGATTACAACAGGATCTTGACCAAATGGCCAAATGGGAAGAGAAGTGGCAGATGGAGTTTAATTCAGATAAATGTGAGGTGCTACACTTTTGGAAAGCTAGTTTTAGCAGGACTTATAAACTTAATGATAAGGTCGCAGGGAGTGTTGCTGAACAAAGAGACCTTGGAGTGTAGGTTTATAGCTCCTTGAAAGTGGAGTCGCAGGTAGATAGGATAGTGAAGAAAGCGTTTGGTATGCTTTCCTTTATTGGTCAGAGTATAGAGTACAGGTGTTGGGAGGTCATGTTGCGGCTTTGCAGGACATTGGTTAGGCCACTGTTGGAATATTGCGTGCAATTCTCGTCTCCTTCCTATTGGAAAGATGTTGTGAAACTTGAAAGGTTTCAGGAAAGACTTACAAGGATGTTGCCAGTGTTGGAGGATTTGAGCTGTAGAGTGAGGCTGAACAGGCTGTTTTTGCTGGAGCATTGGAAGCTGAGTGGTGACATTATAGAGGTTTGCAAAATTATGAGTAGCATGGATAGGGTAAATAGGTAAAGTTTTTTTTTTCCCTGGGGTCGGGTAGTCTAGAACTAGAGGGCATAGTTTTAGGCTGCGAGGAGAAAGATATAAAAGAGACCTACGGGGCAACTATTTCACACAGATGGTGGTGCGTGTATGAAATGAGCTGCCAGGTGTAGTGGGGGAGGCTGATGCAAGTGCAACATTTAAGAGGAATTTGGATGGGTAAATGAATAGGAAGGGTTTGGAGGGATATGGGCTGGGTGCTGGCAGGTGGGACTGGATTGGTTTGGGATATGTGATCGGCATGGATGGGTTTGACCGAAGGGTCTGTTTCCATGCTTTACATTTCTATGCCTCTATGACCCTGTGACTTATAATAACCTTTGTTTGTTTGGTGCACCATTCTGGTGAGAAGGTCTAAAGGGATATTCTCCATGATGAGCTTACAAAGACCCAACAGCCCCGGGGAGTTTCATCCAACCCAAAAGAATATTTTTCCATGTGTATCTGCGTAATATACTCTGGACAGGCCCGGGAAAAGGGAAACCGGTTCCATCTCCAATTCGGTCCACAAGACCCACTCTACCACACCTAACACAGTGCTCCAATATATACAAAGTCTTCAGCAGGACCACATGCAATGAGTAAGAGTGCCTGTAGTCATTCTGCATTTAGGACATGCTGACGATAATCCCACTATGAATTTTGAGAGAAAATCTGGTGTTGGATAGACGCTATGAAAAATTTTCAACTGCATGGAATGGGCCCTATTACAGATCAAATACCTTTGAGCATTTTCACAAATATTCTCCCATGTCTCCGAAGAGATCTAAACCCCCAACTCTATCGCACAGACGTCATGAAGCTGCACAATCTTGTCTGAGCGGACACTATCCAACTAGTGATTAAGGGTGCTGACAGAGAGGGTATTCTTAACAGTGAGAATCCACTTCTCTATATCGGATCTATAAGTGTCTGTTAAAAGTAATTTTTTTAATCAAATCTCTAATCTGAAACAAAAACAGAAGAAGTCTCTACTAGGTAGTCCATACTTACGAGTTATTTGATCAAATGATTTCATTGTTTCTCCCTCAAGTAACACATGGTGGCTCAGTGGTTTGCATTGCTGACTCACAGCACCAGGGTTTGGTTCCAGCCTTGTGTGACTGGTGTGTGGAGTGAGTATATTGTCAACTGTGTCTGCATAGGTTTCCTCCCACAGTCACATTGCTGTGCAGGTTAGATGAATTGGCCATCGCTAAATTGCTCCTAATGTTCCAGGATCTGTAAGTTGGGACATTAATCAGGGTAAATATAGCATGGTAGGGGAATGGGTCTGTGTGGGTTACTCTTCAGAGGATCGAAGTGGACTTGTGGGGCCCAAGGACCTGTTTTCACACTGTAGGGATTCTACTAATTCTAAATCACCCAAGCAAGGTACCCTCCCCCCCACCCCAACCTCGCTGCCCACAGTTTAAACCTGGAATTCATTATCCCCGGTTGACAACACGGTATACCAATTATAAGGGTAAGAAATATGGTTTTGGCTGTATTGTCCTCAATCTGATGCATTGTCCTTCATTCTTTAACAGTATTGATCATCATTAGTTTATGACAATACTCCATAAACGTTGTCATTTTATCTAAGAACAACAGACTAATAAGGGTTCACTTTGTCAGGGAGTGCTCAATGTCTAGCCATATTGATGCTGAGACCTCAGTGGCACAGGCACTAAAATATGATGAGAAAAAAACTTAATTGATTGCTTTTAATCGGGGAAATCAACTCCCCAAATCTGTGGGGCAGTTACAATTTTGTTAGCTCGATAAAGAATCGCTTATGGTGCCAAATAAAAGAGCTAAACCAGCCATTCTCCTCCTAAAAAGCATCTTAGATTAATTACTTACAGTGTGGAAACAAGCCCTTTGGCCCAACAAGTCCACACCGACCGGTTGAAGCGCAATTCATCCAGACTCATTCCCATACATTTACCCCTTCACCCAACACTATGGGCAATTTAGCATGGTCAATTCACCTGACCTGCACATTTTTGGACTGTGAGAGGAAACCCACGCAGACACAGGGAAAACGTGCAAACTCCACACAGTCAGTCACCTGATCCGGGAAGTGAACTCGGGTCATTGGTGCTATGAGGCAGCGGTGCTAACCACCGAGCCACCGTGCCACCCATATTCGTCATCTGTTTGAGAAATATCAAAGAAAGCATTCACACAGGGTGTAGGAAATGAGGAAGGACATTCATTTTAATAACAGCTATCCGACCTAGCCAGGACATTGGAAATGCCTTCCATCTTTGAAGGTCTTGATTAATTTTGTCAAACAAATAGATATAGTTCACATTAAATAAATGATCAAAGGCAGATGTAATAAATATACTGAAATAGGGAAACCATCCTATTGGCGGCACGGTGGCACAGTGGTTAGCACTGCTGCCTCACAGCGCCTGAGACCTGGGTTCAATTCCCGACTCAGGCTACTGACTGTGTGGAGTTTGCACGTTCTCCCCGTGTCTGCGTGGGTTTCCTCCGGGTGCTCCGGTTTCCTCCCACAGTCCAAAGATGTGCGGGTCAGGTGAATTGGCCATGCTAAATTGCCCATAGTGTTAGGAAAGGGGTAAATGTAGGGGTATGGGTGGATTGCGCTTCGGCGGGTTGGTGTGGACTTGTTGGGCCGAAAGGCCTGTTTCCACACTGTAAGTAATCTAATCTAATCACCCCAGTGACCATTTAAAAGGAAACCAGGATTTGCCCTCAGTATCACGTATTTCCCTAAGACCTTCCTAAGGCATGGCCTCCAACTTTGTAAAATTAATCTTGTCGTCCGGAAAGGCAACAAGTGAATTATTGCATTGCATCACATGAACTACCGAAATTGCTGGATTTGACAAAAACATAAGACCCTCATCTGCATACAATGTAATCTTTCGTGACTTCTATCCCACTTCTGGGTCAGATGTGTTGGCATCCCTACGGATGGCCTCCGCCAGTGGCTCAATCACCAACGTAAACAACAATAGTGAAAGGTGTCAACCTTTGTGGCTGCCTGGAGAAATGCTAATATTACTGGTTGGCACACCATTAGTGAGAACCGCAGCCAGAGGATCACGGTAAAGGACCCTCACCCACTTGATAAAAACTTTGCGTAAACCAAACCGTTTCAATGTACAGACAAGATCCGGCCACTCAACCCAATCAAATGCCTTCTCTCATCTAAAGAGATCAATAATCCCTGGACAGATTGTTGTTGACACTCTTGGATCATACTGAGTAAATTCTTAACATTGTAGGAAGATCTGCAGCCCTTTATAAAGCTTGTTTGGTCCTCTTTGGCAGCGGAAGCAGCAAAGTTTCCAGGCTTAATGCACGGGTCTGAGACAGGATTTTGAAACCAACATTTAAAAGTGAGATTGGCGTGTAAGATGCACAATCTTCCGGGGTCTTCCCTTCTACAGCATCAGAGAGAAATGAGGCTCTCTTGAGGATGGATGGAGGGTTCGTGACTGTATGTGTGATGGAACATGTTAAACATCAGCCCTGACAATAGACTTATAAAGTATTTATAAAATTCACTAGGAAATCAGTCAGGAACGTGCGCTTTTACATTCTGAAGCTGCTTCACACCTTCCTGCACTGACAATTGTGAATTAAGTCACAACACCTTTTCAGGGGTTGCTCCTGAAAAATGAAACATAACTCCATCTTAATCCATCTATCCTCATAAAGCTCAGTCTGAAATAATTCGGAGAAAAATCTATGACAGGAGGCATTGATCTTTTTGGAATTGAAGGTAAGGATCCCAGTACGTTGCCTAATTGAGGTAATGGCCTGAGAGGGGCGCTCGTTTTCCTCGCAAGATTGGCTAAATACTTGCCTGGCTTATCAACATGTTCAAACAACCTTTGTTTTGCAAAAGTAAGTACCTTCTTGGCTGTCTGTGTCAGTGTGGAATTCACTGTATTCTGAAGTGTTGTGATCCTCTGCAGCTTTGCCATTGAGGGTCAATCACAATATGCCCTCTCGACTGCCCTCAGCTGTGCCTCAAGCCAGCGTTCCTGCTTCCCCTTCTGCTGCATCTTAAGGAATAATTATTCCCTCGGCATAAGCCTCAGCAATTTCTCATAGAGTGGATGGGTTACTGGTTAAATCTGAATTAATAGCTAAGAAAGATCTGAATTCAATTCATAAACACTCAATGAACTAACTAGCCTTAAGAATAAAGGGATATATTTGCCAGTGTCACGAATCTGTTGTATTGCCCTTAATCTTAATCAATAAGTTTAGTCAGAAATGGCAATATTTCCAATTGTGCAGGATGCTACCGAATCTAAGATTGTTGCAGGGATGGGGAAGATATCAACCCTCATGTGCATTTCTGCGGGTTAAAGGAGAAAATAAAATCCCTATTTGTGAGGTAGACCTGCCTCCAGACATCGACCAACTCTAGTTCTGCACACAAATCTACAAATTGCTTTTATTGTAATGAGGTTACTGGGAGATCTTTGGACATTCTGTCAACCGTGGGGTCCATAAGACAGTTGAAATCTCCTCCTATGATAATGTGTCATGATGCAAGATAACTGAATTTGGAAAATGCACCGACCAGGATTTTAAGAGGGTGCGCTGGGTGTGGGGGCGTCGCAATTACAATTCAAAATATTGGATTATTTACCATAGTTCAACGCTTTGGGGATTATGATCCTCCCGTGAGTGTCAAATACAATCTAGTAATTCAAATGGAAGATTTTTCTTATCCAAAATGGCTTCTCCCCACTCCTAGTCTTAATAGACGAGAAATAAACCCGATCAAATCCGCCCTGTTGTAACGTCAAATGTTCCTTGTCATCAAAGTGCATCTCCTGCAATAGGACAACATCCACCCTCTGTGTTTTAAGACAAAAGAGTAATTTTTTCCTCGTGACTGGCCAATGGCTCCTATTAATGTTCCAGGTACACCATGCAAGCACATCATTATCCAGAACACACTGTAGCAACATGTGAACTCGAGAGAGGAAGAATTCGAATTACTGATCATTAATAAACAAAGTCTCATAGAGCTTAAAAACTGCACAAACTAAAACTGCTATAACGAGCAAGCTCTCAAAACTTCCCAAAACTAAACATATAAAAAAACCAAAAAAAGAAACAAAATCGATAGATGAATTTAACATATCCACAAAGTTTTCACTTTCTCTGCAGAGTCAGAGGAGTTCATGGATCCATTAAATGCAATACGGAGTACCAGAGGGAATACAGAATCCCGAGTTCCCTTATTATTCTCTTGATAGGCGTTAGACTTGGAAGTAGATGAGCACTTTAGTAATAGCGATCACAACTCTGTCATGTTTACTTTAGTGATAGAAAGGGGTAGATGTACACCACTGGGCAAGAGGTACAGCTGAGGAAAGGCAATTACGATGCGATTGGGCAAGATTTTGGAAGCATAAGATGGAGAAGGAAACTGAAGGGGATGGGCACATTAGAAATGTGGAGCTTATTGGAGAAGAAGCTACTGTGTGTCCTAGATAAGTATGTACCTGTCAGGCAGAGAGGAAGCTGTAGAGCATGGGAGCTGTGGTTTACGAAGGAAGTGGAATCTATGGTCAAGTGGAAAGTAGAATGTTTATGTTAGGATGAGATGTGAAGGCTCAGTTAGGGCGCTTGAGGGTTACAAGGTAGCCAGGAAAGACCTCAAGAGAAAGCTCAGAAGAGCCAGGAGGAGACATAAGAAATTGTTGGCGGATAGGGTCAGGGTAAGTAGGTATTTAAGGAATAAAAGAATGACGAGAGTAAGATTCAGGCCAATCAATGATAGTAATGGGAAGTTGTGTGTGGTGTCAGAGGAAATAGGGGAAGCACTCAATGAATATTTTTTAAAAGTTTTCAACTCTAAAAATGACAATGTTGTGGAGGAGAATATTGAGATACAGGCTACAAGAGTAGGTGTGATTAAGGTTCACAGGGAGGAGATATTAGAAATCCTGCAGAGTGCTAAAATCCCTGGGCCGGATGGGATTTATCCTAGGATCCTCTGGGAAGCCAGGGAGGAGATTGCCGAGCCTGTGGCATTGATCTTTAAATCGTCATTGTCTACATGAATAGTGCCAGAAGACTGCAGGATAGCAAATGTGGTTCTCCTGTTCAAGAAGGGGAGTAGAGACAATCCTGTTAATTATAGACCAGTGAGCCTTACTTCAGTTGTTGGTAAAGTGTTGGAAAAGGTTGCAAGAGATAGGATTTATAATCATCAAGAAAATGATAATTTGATTCAGGATAGTCAGCACTGTTTCGTGAAGGGTAGATCATGCCTCACAAACCTTATAGAGTTCTTTGAGAAGGTGACCAAACGGGTAGGTGAGAGTGAACCGATTGATGTGGTGTATATGGTTTTCAGCAAAGCGTTCGGTAAGGTTCCCCACAGTAGGCTATTGTACAAAATGCGGAGGAATGGGATTGTGGGAGATATAGCAGTTTTGATCAGTAATTAGCTAGCTGAAAGAAGACAGAGGGCGGTGGTTGATGGTAAATGTTTATCCTGGAGTCCAGTTACCAGGGTGTTCCACAAGGGTCGGTGTTAGGTCCACTGCTGTTCGTCATTTTTATAACGACCTGGATGAGGGCGAAAAAGGGTGTGATAGTAAATTTGCAGACAGCACTAAGGTCGGTGGAGTTGTGTATAGTGACGAAGGATGTTATAAGTTGCAGAGAGACATAGATAAGCTGCAGAGCTGGGCTGAGTGGTGGCAAATGGAGTTTAATGCGGGCTAGTGTGAGATGATTCACTTTGGTCGGAGCAATCGGAATGCAAAGTACTGGGCTCATGGTATCATTATTGGTAGTGTAGATGAGCAGAGAGATTTCGGTGTCCAGGTACACAAATCCTTGAACGTTGCAACCCAGGTTAACAGCATTGTTAAGAAGGCATACCGTATTTTAGCTTTTATTAATGGAGGGATCGAGTTCTGGAACTTATGCTAAAGCTGTACAAAACTCTAATGCGGCCGCACTTGGATTATTGTGTATAGTTTGGGTCACCGCATTTTAAGAAGGATGTGGAAGCTTTGGTAAGGGTGCAGAGGTGACTTACTAGGATGTTGCTTATTATGGAGGGAAGGTCTTGCGAGGAAAGGCTGAGGGAGTGGAGGCTGTTTTCGTTAGAGAGAAGAAGGTTGAGAGGTGACTTAATAGAAACATAAGATAATCAGCGGGTTAGATTCGGTGCACAGGGAGACTCTTTTTCTAAAAATGGTGACCGCGACCACGAGGGGGCATAGCTTCAAATTGAGAGGTGATAGATATAGGACAGATGTCAGAGGTAGTTTCTTTACTCAGAGAGTAGTAAGGGTAAGGAATACTTTGCCGGTAACGGTAGTAGATTCGCCAACTTTTAGTACATTTAAATCGTCATTAGACAGGCATATGGACGTACATGGAATAGTATAGGTTAGATGGGCTTCAGATTGGTATGACAGGTCGGCCAACATCCAGGGCCGAAGGGCCCATACTGCACTGTAATGTTCTATAACATCAAACGATTTTTTTTCTGTATCACCGACACTGAACAGTCTAGAAAGGACATAATCCTGGAAACCTTGAATTAAAGCCATCGGATCTTTCCCCTGGGTTCTGGAAGATTCCATTTGTCTTTGTTTATCCCATATTATGTAACCGCACAAGGACAGGGCGAGAGCGCTGACCTGTGCACCGTAACCCGATGAACTGTCTTAGTTTTCACCCTCTTCAGTTTCGAAGTGAAGGAATCGCTGCAGCCAGTTCTCGAAAAATACTCACTAGCTGACCTCCTGTTGTTTGGGCCAGCAGACTGACGACGTGAACATTCGTCATCCTGCCCCTGTTCTCGAGGTCGTCATCATGTTCAATTAAGGTACCGACTTGTTTTTCAAGGGCTTGTATCCTCTCCCGAGAGGAATCATTCGTGGCCTCTGCCACTGATGTTCGGCGCTTGACATTGTCTGTTCTGTTTCCAAGGCTGTCAAGTTGCTGCTCATGTTTTTGGAGCATGTCAGAGAGTGGTAGAGGTTCTAGCCACGGCTGAACTTTTCTTTAATCATGCCTTCAATCATTTCACGTAACTTGCTGAACTCAGTGACCAAGGTCTAGTGAGTAATTGGGTCTATCGAATGAGCAGAGTTGGTTGAAGCTGCGGCCTCAGGCATGCTCGATGCTTCTGACAATCGATTAATCGATCCTTTCCCGTATTTTGACACTTGACAAACCTGGATCAGCAAAGATTCTATCACTCTTTTAGGGTTGAATTTTAAGTAAATTGCTGGGATGGAGTGGGTTAGGGAACCACTTTGCCCGTGCTGTGATGCAGAGCCTAGCACAGCAGACTTTCCAGATCACCACTACCTTGGATTTCCCCTTAACATTTTATCGATATTATCATTTTATTTTACATTATATTCCTGGATATTCTGGAGCAGTGTGATGTTGTAGTACTGTCAGCATTTCCCCAACACTGCACATTCCTGCCCTTCCCCAATAATCCTTGACTCTATTATTATTTATGAACGTTCTGTCAGTGCCTCAAAAATATTCAATATATCTGCCTCCAATTTTCTGCGGGGAAAAGAGTTCCAAATACTCTCAGCACTGAGAAAACAAAAATTAACCTCATCTGTGTGTGAGATTATTTTTGTCTCCTTACCTGAGAAAGGATATAATTAAATTGGAAGCAGTTCAGAGAAGTTTCATTTAATATATTCCAGGGATGAGACTCTTATATTATGAAGGCTTTAGCAGGTTACTCTTGGAATGAAAACTGATCTTATTGAAACATACAAAATCTAGAGGAGAGTGGATTAGATGTCCACTAGCTGTTTGTATAGTGCAAACTTCTTGTCACTTTTATCTCTACAGTGTGGAAGCAGGACATTCCGTCAATCGTGTCCACATTGACCTCGGAACAGAATCCCCCTGGACCTTCCCCTCTACTCAATCCATGTAAACCTGCATTTCCCTATCTTACCTACACATCCCAGGGCACTACGGGCAATTTAGCATGGCTAATCCACTCTAAGCTGCGTATCTTTAGGTCGTGGGAGGAAACCCACACAGACATGGGGAGAATGTTCAAAATCCACATCGAGGGAATTGAACGAAGCTCCTTGGTGATAGGAGGTAGCAGTGCTAACCAGAAATCCACCATGTGCATCCGTTAGTTTTATTAGTCATTTGTGGCTGACTAAATAAATCTGAATTTTTCTGTCACTGAACTTGACCCAGTGTGAGACCTTTATCATCGGCCATATCACCAACCTAGTTACATTTGACATTTGTTGTGAGCAGTGGAGGAGTGGGACTAGAAAAGGAAACAATGACACCCTCCAACCTCAGGAATTAGGAGAAATTCACAAAGTGGGAATTCATTCAAATGGGAATTCTCTTTCCCAAAAGTTTGGGATGGCCAGATATTTATATTATAACGAGGCTGGCTTTGTCTAATTTTCGATAGACAGGTGAATCAGGGATAATGGCGCATAGAGAGTGAAGTGCAGCTGGGACCACAATGAGAGGAGCCATGACCACATTTACTGGTGGAGTAGTGTCAAAGGGCCGATTGGCCCTTTCATGTCCATTATCCCTATGTTCTAATGTTCAATTCAGCCCTTCCAACCTGCTACGTGGTGGCAGATCGTGGCCATTCCGATGGTTTGGTATAGTTTGGGAAATGTGCTTGGAAAATCCAGACTGGGTCAGGAAGTGAGCCCGCACCCCCAATCCCTGTTTCCAGGCTTCTCCTTTCTGTAACCTCTGCTCCAGATGTGGGTCATGTTGCAGTCCCAGATATGCTGGGCATACAGCCCCCATAACCCACCCAGGGTTACATCAACAAATCCTCTGCTCTCCCTGAATGCAACATTTTACAACACGATTTCCAGGAAAATAACCAGTTACTTTCCAAAAGCTAAACGTGAAATGAATGAAATAGGAACAGGGGTATGTCATTCCGCCCGTTAAGCTAGCCCTGTCAATTAATAAGAACATGGTTGATCTACTCCAGGGCTCAACTCCACTTTCTTGCCGACTCTTTGTATTCTTCCACACCTCTTTGGGTCAGGGAATTCCAGACATTCACTGCCTTCTGAGAGAAGACATCGGTTTGCACCTCAGATTGAAATCGATGTTCCTTATTCGGTATCTATATCCTCGAGCTCATCACTTTTGACAAGAATGGAAACAACTTCTCAATATCTCCCTTCTCAAGCCCTTTGTGTGTCTTGTATTTTTCAGCAGCATCACTCATCATTCATTTAAACCCCAATGAATAATTGCCTCACCATTTTAGAGATACTCAATAACACAACCCTTTCATCCCAGGAACCAGTCTAAAGAACCACCCTAGTTACTTGCTGCATCAGCATGCTGACTTTATGTTTCATACACAGGAAGACTCCAATCCCTTTGTACTGCTCCTTTTCTAGAAGTCCTTTCTATTAAATGACAGTCTGCCTTTTGGTTCTCAGTGTCAGGCACAAACTCGGATTAATATTGCACTCCACTCCCTCATTCATGCTATCAGTTTGATTGTAAATAACTGATGTCATCGGACTAATAGCTGTGGCACTCCAACAAATGCACCTTTATGATGAAGATTCATTCATTCTGACTCTCCGATTGCTATGAGCTAACCAATCATCATCCCATGTTAATACATTGTCCATTATCCTACGAGCTTCTGTCATGTTTAAGAACTTTTATTTTGTAATACCTTGTGGAAAATCTCTGGAAAGCTTGGTGTCTGCCAGATCCCCTTTATCAAGTTCGGTTGTTACATTCTCAGGCATCACCAGAAATACTTTGCTTGGTTTTACAGGAAAAACTATAATTTTCCTTTCACAAACCCACACTGACTCAGCATGAAGCTTTTCTAAATGTCCATGCTGGCCAACTTTTCCAAATTAATCGAGTCACATCTGCTTTCATTCGGTCCAATATGCCTCTAAATGTTTCCCATTCAAATGTTTGTCCAAATGAGTTTTAAATGCTATAACTGTACTGACATCTACCACTCGTCCTCTGGCAGCTCATTCGATACACATACCACCCTCTGTGTAAAAACGTTGCCCCTTCGTTGCTTTTAAATCTTCCCTCTTTCACCTTAAACCTATGCCTTCTATGGCTGAACTCCCACAAGCCTTTGGAAAGATCTTTTCTATTCACCCTATCCATATCTCTCATGATTTTAGGAACTTTTACAATGTCACCACCCAACCTCCTATACTCCATTTGATACTAACTTCAAGAACAAGCGTTTAAAGATATGCACTGCAAATTTAAACAATATTAAACATGACAGTAAAACAATACTCAGCCCAACATCATATGGTGATTTGTTTTAAGGCAGCATGAAATGCTTACTAGTGCCAATAAGAAGTCAAACACCTGAATTCCTTTGTGTAAAATGCGTCTATGGCCAGATCTATATAATGCCACATAGTCAACATTCTCCCTCCTGGCCTCCCTATAACCTTGTTTGGTTGTGACATTTTTTATCTTGCATTCAATAGAGAGAACACCGTTCCCCCATTCACAGCTTAATTTAAACCCATTTTACATCATCCACTCGTTCACTATTGCTAAAAGCCGGTTTATTTTTGCCACACCCTCTTTTCCCTGTCACCATCCCCCACCTCTAGCAAGGGATTAAGAAGCACGTTTTCCAATCCTTTTCAGTTCTGAAGAAGTTTCACACTGGGCTTGAAACGCTAACACAGTTTCTCTGTCTCTGCAGATGCTGACAGACCTCCTGATTTTCTCCGGAAATGAATAGGTACAAACAAATTATCCCGAAAACAAATAACTTTGGATACTGAAATAAAAATACAAATATTGCTGGAAAAATTTGGAGCTTTGTAGAGGGTCACTGGACCTGAAAGTTTAACACTGCATTCATTCCAGAGGATGCTGCGACATTTTCAGTAATTTCTTCAGCAATTTCTGCTTTTGGACAATCTCCAAAGAAGGGTGTCAAAGATGCTCAAAAATCCTGTCCAACATGGAGTGCCGTACACTGGTAACTGAACAATAATGCATGGTGCACAAGTTCCTTGACTCTGAAACCGCATAAGACTGGCATCACTGACACTACGGGGCTTTTAATCATGGTCAGGGAGAAAAACAGAGGGAAACACATTCACTTCAAATACAGAAGTTGACATTGTGGAAGAGAAACGATTTAGATTATTACCTTAAATGGATTGAGTTAAAGTAACAAATTGGAGGCACGACACCAGGGAGATGCCCTCAGCAGAATGTGAATAGGAAAATGGAAGTGTTACTGCATCAGAAATCAGGGCAGGACACTGAATACAGTGCTGATGCCAAGGTCGGAATCACGTGCACCTAAACCTGTTGACAATCCATTAAAGCGACCACACTTGACTGGTTGTATTCCAAACAGCAGAATTAACTTCTGATGGAGAGGGGGAACTGATCCCGAGATGAACAGATCGGATCCAAGCTCTGTCGTCCTGCTAAATCCAAGCATAAATGCCGATAGACTATTAAGCAATTTACTGGAGGAGAGGACTCCACAAATATCCTCATCCTAAATATCAGAACAACTCTGTACGTCAGTGAAAAAAAGTCAAGGATGTGGTGTCTGCATTATCCTCAGCCAGAGGTGTTGACTGGATGATCCACCTCACACTCATCATGATGCCCAGAGACTCACAGAAGCCCGACTTCAAGCAATTCGATTTGTTGTATGTGACATGAAGAAGCAGCTGATTACAGTAGATACGACAAAGGCAGTGGGCCCTGACTCCATTCCTGCAATAGGACTGAAGACTTGTGTTGCACAACAGGCCGTGTCCCTGGGGAAGCTGTTTCATTCCAGCTCCAAATCTGACATATTCCTGGCAATGTGGAAAATTACTCAGCTTTGTCAGTCCCGAAGAGGAGAATAATTACAATCTGACCAATTACCACCTCGAAGTCCCATTACGACAGTTAAATTGGTGGGAATTATTTTTTGACAGAGCTGTCAAGTAGCACCGAAGTAATCAGGTCAGTATGCTTTTTCGATAGTTCCCCATGTGTATATTGTGTTGTTGCGGAAATATCGTTGGATTACTAATCCAGACCAGGATAAAGCTCTGGCAGCTTGTGGAAGTTAAAAATAATTAATAAAATATCGGTACCTAAAATCTGGTGTCAGTAACACCAGATCACACAATGTTCAGAATATTTTGTCCCCCATCAGCTCCTGAACCATCCTGTGTCCATGTGCAGCAAGTCCCAGACAGCATTCCGGTTTGTGCTGTTAAAGTGTCGGTAACGTTCATGTAACAACGCTGCCAGACATTGCACATTTCCACAGTTAAAGGAGGAGCTCATTCAGCACCTCAAGCTGGTTACACACTGATATATGGAAACCATTCCGCCCGTGGAAACTACTGACAAGAAGAGGGACAGTCCATTCAATACTCCTGCCTGTTCCACAGGATGAGAATGGGTCTGGTCAGTACATCGTGCTGTTAAACAGGAACAGGCAGAGCCCAGTCAGACCCTTCAACCTGTTCCCTGAGACCAGGAGAAGGCTATTCAGCCCCACGAGACAGTTAAACAGGAACGCGAGGGTGTCATTGATAGTCCAACACGACAAATCAATGAAACTGAGACTGGACTGATTGAGGCCTCTATGGTGTTAATCATGGCTCCATTGTTTGTAGAACGTGTGCTATTTTAACACTATTTGCTGGCAGTGAAGAGGGAAGACAAATGTTTTCTGACAAGTCTCAAGGAGGCATCTTCCATCTCCGAGAAGACACACACATGTTCTCCATGGAGGTCAGAAGTTGTTGCGAAGAGTTGACTCTATTATAACTCTGTATTGTGGCTGCTGTCAGGATTATGGATAACATAACGTTCATTGCAGGATCACACACCAATTGAACTGTATTAATTTTGGGGGAGTTTATTCAATAGTCTGACCCCACCCCCACCCCACCCCCCCCCCCCTCTCTATATATTAATCCAAAAAGCGAGTGGGTGCAGTTGGGTGGAATGTTCTCGGAGGCCCTTAAACTATCTAGTATCATGTAACCTGGTGGAAAAAAAAGGAATTTATCTCCGTATCATTGCCTGTTTAGAACATCATGAGTGATTGTACCTCCTCCTTAAGGTTCAATGCAATCACCTCTTATTCTCTCACGGTGCTTCACTCACTGCTCATGGTGCCGTCATCCCAGAGATTAGACTGGTGAACGTTGAGAGAAATTCTGTCCACAGTATCCCAAATACTGCCTCAATATCAGGAATGATCGCTATAATCCTTTTCTTTCACTTATATATCTCCATTACTTTCCTATGCCACAAAAAAGTCATTATGTGCCACAAAAAGCCATTATCTCTATGCACTACGTCTGAAATGGAATTTACAAGTCCCTGTACGTCAGCATCAATAAAGCTAGCACTAGAGATGCTTATGGAGATGTGCATCACTCTCGGGGAGAACTTCAATGAGATTGAATACACCTAAACTACGGGATGATCACCTTCCTGAATAGAAATGAGCTGTAGGAATACAGGAAACAAGTAGAGGGAACCATCTTTACTTTTGTTCTTCTCTCACAGGATGTATGCAGCCCTAGTCAGGCAAGCATGTTATGCAGATCGTGAACTGAGTGGCTGGTTCAGCTGTTCCACAAGACAGTAAAGAGTAAAACACATTGCTGGTGGTTTGTAGTGTTACAGCACAGGATACATTATCCCGCTTAATTAAAATCAGAAGCAGAGAAAAGATTTGTCCCATGCAGTAATATGTGATGATTCTAGAGTCCAAATTCTGGAGTAAAACTTAACAAGTTTATTTGTTAAAATATAACAGAGAATGATAAACGAACGACTGCTTACAACTCATTCCTCTAACCTATCTTTAACCCCCACCCCCTCCACAATACTAGTCCAATAAGACAGCTAATTAAGATTTACAAAACTTCTAATCTCAAAACCAGGAAGCTTTCAGTTGTTCTGCATTTTCCTGTCTTCTTTTTGTCTTGGAGACTCTGCTTCACCAGTTACTAATCAATAAAAGGGCCTTTAAGAGAGCTACTTTTCAGGCAGCCTTTGCTTTCTGGCAGCTTAGTAGTTTTCCTCTCAACTGTTCAATTTTCCACGGTCTTGTACCACCACACCCCCCAAAAAAAACCATTGGATTGTGTTATTGGCCTTTAAGATTGTCAATATACTAAATTCAAACTTGATTGGAGGTAGGTATTATGGGATATCATTTAAATTGTTTTGCTGAATTTGTTTTTGTCTCGAGACAATGGGCTAATTGAATTGTTCAGCCAAAGGTTACATTATATCTCTTTTTCAGAACACTTGGTGCTCTCAGGTAGTTATTGCTGGCTTTTAATGACACCTGACTAGGGAAGCATGACAGATTGACTTATCTCAAGGACTTGAGGCAAGCAAATGGGTTAAAATGACAAATGATAATGGTTACTTTTAATTTCCACCAATTTCCTTCATGAGATACCAACAGACTATTATTCTGTTGATCTAGATTATGTGTCATTGACTTGACCACCATAAACTGTCTTCCCGTATGTGCAGAGAACAAGTTAAACATCCTAAAGAACAATTGTTTTGTAATGAACACGTAGTTAGAAGGAACTTGAAACTGTTGCCTCCAGATTGAACAAAGGTACAAGTCATGGTTCATTCAGAAGTTGCACTGAGACTGCAGACGAGACTAGGATATCACGATGATGGTATTGGACAGGATTGGTGAGTGTGGAGGACATGGATGACAAAATGGATGACCGAATTTGAGAACAGTCTGGTTCCTTCTCGCATATCAGTGAGTAATTTAAAAATAGTAGTTTGTTAGTTATAATTTATAAGGACATGAATTTTTGTTTTGGAACTGAAGACATTGACCTGCACTTCCCAAAATTTATACATCATGAGCAGAAATTCAGATCAACCCAGTTTAGTAGACAAATATAATGACTTACTAGGAACACCAACTATCGCGAGGATGGGATATTAACCATCTTGAATAATCCAAACCATATCATGGATCCGTGATGCTAATGATATCCAAGGCCGAGAAAGCCAGTAAAGACCCGAGGATAAACTCCTGTTCATTGTTTGAATATTCCAATCTAATGTTGTCAGATTCTAATCCATTGTTGGAACATTCCAGTCTAATGTTCTTACATTCTGATCTCTCCTCCCCCTCTCTCTCGAGCTGCTGATCCCTGTTAGTGCTTTCAGTGATGCTCCTACTCACACTATGGAATAGCACATTGAAAAGAGCCCATTTATCTTTCAACGATGGAAACTCTCCACTGGGAAAATTAGGATCTGCAGAGATTGAAGTTAATCACAATCTCTGAACAAATAGCTCCAGTTAACCCCTTTGAATTCAATATTGATTTTCTTAAAATTCAAATAAACATTCAAAATTTACACATTTGGCATGAGATATGTGTGGGGTGAACAGAGGGACAAAATATTTGAGATGGTAGATTGATTGTATGTAATCATTTAATCTGCCTTAGATATGGGAATAATGTAAAGAAGTTTATCCATTTATACATGGAAACATACAGTCTGTTGCTAATGATCAATGTTATAATGTATGTAAAATGTGGAGAGAACTTTTCTAGTTCATAACCTGACCGGAAAATCTGCCTAAGACAACATGAGTGATAACAGACAAATAGCATGACTATGTTAACAGAGAATATGATGTGACACACAATTCAGATGGTTATTCGAGGATCAGAGAGGGCAGGTGAGGGTCATGCTGTTAATGTTATCGATGTCAATCAACTGTGATTAAGTAAATTTCACTGGATTTCAATTGCAGTGTGATTATATTGGGGAAATGGCTGCTGAGACGTGAAGGAGGGAATATGATATTTCCCAGCCATCAGTATTGAAATGTTACTCTTTATAAATCATTTGAAGATCAAATTCCAGCATACATCTCCAATGAGGAATGAGTAAAGCCAATATTAACCACACGAACAGAAGACATTGGAGCAGAAATTTGGGCATTCAGCCCATTGAGCCTCACTGCCATTCAATGATGGCTGTTAAACTTCTCAACCCCATTCTCGCGCTTTCTACCTTTATATCAAGAACCCATCTGTCTCACTCTTTAATATACTCAATGACCTGGTCTCGACAGGCTTCTGTGGCAGTGAATTTTATAGATTCACCACTCTCTGGCTGAAGAGGTTCGTCTGTATCTTTGTTCTAAAAGGTTTTCTCTTTACTCTGTCCCGTCGGGTCGTAGTCTCTCCTACCATTGGAAATATCTTCCCAAAATCCACCCAGTTCATTCAGTATCTTGTAAGTTTCAAGTAAACCTCCTAACATCCTCTGAAAGCTATCATATATAGACCCAGAACCCTCAGATGTTCTTCATATGTTAAGCTTTTCATTCCTGGGACCATTCTCATGAATCTCCCCCTGAAAAACTCTCCCGTGCCAGTACATCCTTCCTGAGATATGGGAACTAAAAGTGCGCACAATAATCCAAATGTGGCCTTACCAAAGCCTTATAGAGCCTCAGAAGTACATCTCTGCTTTTATATTCAAACCTTCTTGAAATAAATGTCATCATTGTATTTACCTTCATAACTATTGACAACCAGCAAGTTTACCTTTCGAGACTCCTGGGCTAGAACTCCATCAGCTTTTCGCACTTTTGAAGTCTGAACCTGCTCGTTATTTAGAAAATAGTCCATGCCTGTATTCTTCCTGTCAACGTGCACTGGACCACGTTATACTCCATTTGCCACATCTTTGCTCACTCCCCTAACCTGCACAAATCCTTCAGTAGGAGAAATTGAGGAACATAGATGCTGGAGATCAGAGTCAAAAAGTATGATGCTAGAAAAGCACAGTCAGTCAGGCAGCATCGAGGAGCAGGACAGCGATAGCTAGATGAAGGTGGGTGGTGATAGTGATAGGTCAGAGTGGAAGGTGGAGTGGATAAATGGGAAGGAAGATGTACTGGTATGACAGTTCAACAGGGTGTACTGAACTAGAGGGTTAGTTCTGGTATAAGGTGGAGGGAGGGGAGATGAGGAAATTGGTCAAATTGCCCTGGATACCGTGTAGTTGGATGGTCCCTCGGTGGAAGATGATGCGTTCTTCCTGCAGATGACTGCTGGCTAGAAATTGGCAGTGGAGGAGGCCAAAAACGTGCATGTCCTTGTTTTAGCGGGAGGGAGAGTTAAGGTATTGAAGGATAGGGAAGTGAGGTTGTTGGGTGTGTGTGTCCGAGTGTGTTACCTGAACCGTTCTGCAATTTGATGTCCTGTCTCCCCGATGGATAGGAGACCAGGCACAATGGACAGAGTAGATGTGGTGTTTGGATGCACAGGATGTTCTTTGTCTGATATGGAAGGATCCTTTGGGGTCATGGATGGAGGTGAGGAGGGAGTGTTGACACAGGTTTCATACCTCTTGTAGTGGCAAAGAAGGTGCCAGGAGTGGAAGGTGTCTGGGTGGGGGTTGGGGGGTGGGAGGGAGCGTGAACCTCACGAGGTAGTTGTGAAGGGAATGCTCTCTGCTAATATGGGTGGGGAGGGAATTATACCTCTGGTGGTGGGGTCTGACTGTTGGTGGCGGAAATGGCGGAGGATGATGCATTATTTCCTGTGGTTGGTGAGATGGAAGGCGAGCACCAGAGGCCTTCTATCCTTGTTGTAGTTGGCAGGGTGGACATCAAGGACGGAGGTGTGGAAAGTTGCGGAGATGCGCTACAGCACCCTCCTGCAGCCGAACCACCTCTTCAATGCTACCTGTCCCTCTATCTATCTTTGCACTGTTTGAAAACTTAGCCAGAACCCCCTCAGTTCCTTCATGTGAATTATTAATGCATAAAGGGAAAAGTTGTGGTCCTAAAATTGAGTCTTGTGGAACACCACTTGTCCCTGCCTGCCATCCTGAGAAGGACTCTTTTTATCCCAACTCTCTTATTTTTGTCAGACAGCCATGCCTCTAACACCATGGGCCCTTATCTTTCTCAATAGACTCCTGTGTGGCACCTTGTCAAAGGATTGTTGAGGAGCAAGCGGATAACATCTATTGTTCTTCTTAGTTTAATCTGCTCAATAGCTCCCTCAATGAATTCTAACAGGTTTGTCAGGCCTGACCTCCTTTTGGTCAAACTATGCTGACTCTGTCCTACTTTACCAAAGACCTTCAAGTATTCAGAAATCCCATTCTTCACGATGGATTCCAGGTTGTTACCCACAACTACGGTAAGGTTAGTCAGTCTGTAATTTTCCATTTTCTGTTTAACTCCCTTATTAAACGGGGTGTCTTGTTAGCAATTTTCCAGCCTCTTGGCCCTTTCCTGAATTTAGTCATTCCTGAAAGATTACAAACACTTGCACTACCCCTTCAGCTATCTCCGTTACAAGGCTGGGGGGAGTCCATCTGGTCCAGGAGACTTATCCACATTCAGGCTATCAAGTTTTCTAACATGTTCTTGTTGATGATGGCCACCATACTCACCTCTGCCCTCTCACTCTTTTCAACTTTTGTGAAATTATTCATGTCTTCCACCATAAAGACTGATGCAAAGTTCCTCATTCATTTTTTTGTTTCCCACTACTGTCTCTCCAGCATAATTTTCCAGTGTCCAATATTACTTTTACTTCTCTTTTGCACTTTATATATCCAAAGAACGTCCTACAGTCTCGTTTATATGCTGGTTCGCTTACCCCCTATATTTAATCTTCTCCCTCCTTAATTTTTGCCCTCTGTTTGTCTTTATAAGTTTTCGAATTCTCTAGTTTCCCAATGCTCTTCACCACATTATATGCTTGCTCTTTTGCATGTATGCAATCCTCGACTTCCCTCGTCAGCCCTGTTTGCCTCATTCTCCGTGTTCCATGCCTCTATTTCTCAGCATGACTCTCTGCAGTGTCTCCCAAATTAATCTTGGAATCAGCTGCCATTGCTGTCCCACTGTCTTTCCTGCTAGACCCCTCTCCCGGTCAATCCTACCCAGTTTCTCCCTTACACCTGTGTAGTTCCCTTTATTCAGCTGAAATACTGTTTCCTCTAATTCTATCTTCTCTCTCTCTCAAATTGCAGAATAAGTGCAACGATATTCTGATCACTGCTTCCGAAGTTTTCCTCCAGCTGAAGCTCCCTTATCTAACCTGCCTCATTAAATCCAGTATCATCTCTTCTCGAGGGGGCTCCACTACAATCTGTTCCAGAAAGCCATCCCGTAGATATTCCCCTAATTCCTTTTCATGCGAACTATTGCCAATCTGATTTTCCCATTCCACCTGCATATTGAAATCCCCTATGGTCACTGTACTTTGCCCTACCTATGCATCTTTTCTATCTCCTGGTGTATCTTGTCTCCCAACTCCTGACTACTCTTTGGAGCCCTGTAAAAGAATCCAACTGCGGCTGTCTTACCTTTGTGGCCCCGCAATTCTACCCACACTGATTTTACACCATCTGACCTTACACCCTTTCTTACTATTGATTTAATTTCATTTCGTATTAATAATGCAAATCCATTCCCTCTAACTACCTATCTTTTCCTAATGATATATGTCCTTAAATATCCTGATCCCCTTGCAGCCACTCTTCCGTAATGCCCATCACCTCATAACTGCTAATTTCAATCTGCGCCACAAGCTCACTTACCCTATTCCTTACGCTGCCTGCATTCAGTTATAACCCCTTCAGTCCTGTATTAATCATCCAGCTTCTCATTGTCATTTGTTTGTTCAGTGTGCTTGAAGTTTGATGGTTAAATATTTCCAGATGCTTTATCCTATTTGTGTCTGTGCTGGAGATTTTAATAACCTCTCCTGAGTTCAGTACTCTTACCTCCTCTTTTAATTCCAGTTTTCTAATTAAACCCTATAACTGAACCCCCCACCCCGTACACACACTCCAAATTAGTTTAGAGCTCTGTCTACAGCCCTAGTTAGGATTCACTCGGACTTTGGTTACAGCACGGAACAGATCTATCGGAACAGATTCGTTCTTCCTCCGTAATAAAATGTATATATTCAATACAAAATACATGGCCAAAAGACTTTTCTGTACATACAAAACTATGAAAACTACAAAGAAATTAGATTGTGAAAATACACTTACGATGTGGCTTGATATAAATTGAATTGTCTATTACAAAACCATGGAAGTGATGTGCGAATTTTATCAATCATTATTTGACCGACAGCTGAGATCCTGATTCCTCTGACAATAATGCCCCTCACTGAGATTCTCTCGCCCTGTCTCTCACACAATGTCTAGAGGGGCTACAAGTAGATGATGGCCCAGAATATTTTAATTAATCCACCTTCTCCCTGGAACCAACCTATTGATCTTCTAGATTCTGATTGGCTGTCAGAAACTAAGCTCTGTGATGTCATTGCCAATACATGATCTGTGATGATAGCCAGTATCAGCATGGTGGTCACAGGGTATGGCACCAGACAAAGGGCTTATAGTCTCCGTGAGTTTCTAAATACAGTTTCTGTGTATCTCTCCTCATGCTGTCTCCTGATCTAAATTCACACTCATCTGACACTCCTTGCTCTCACTCATTCTGTCACGCCGGTTTGTCTCCACTCTGTTTATCTCAGTTCACTTGCTTTCTCTCTGTTTATTTTTCTCTCTCCCTCTCAGTCTATCTCCGATCATTCTCTTTATTTTCAAGTTGTCAAGTTGGAGAGCTCGTGGACATATGATGGGCTCAATGGCCTTCTTCTGTGCTGCATTAATTCTGAATTTCTCTGATCCCATGAAGCACTTTCAGTCCCTGGAGAGACAAGCTGGTCCTATGTAGGACACAGTGGACAATTAACCATTATCTAATCCAGTTTTCCGACATGCAGCTGCATCGAAATGTCTGTTGAAACATACAAAGTCCTAACATTAAAATCAGCAAACTTCAGACTGCCAGGTCCACTGTGTTCAGTACTTTGTGCCTACTTGCTGTTGGTCTTAGCTGTACTGGTATTAATCTCCAACTCCTCGTCAGTCACTGTATCTGTGGATCTACTGCTGTGGTTTCCCGCACCCCTCCTGCCCACCACCCGCTGCTGCCACACACTAGTTTAAACCCTCCTAAGGGACAATAGCAAACCTCCCTGCCAGGAAATTGCTGCCAGCCGAGGACTGTCCCTTCCTCTTGTGGAGGTCCTGCCGACCCGGGAATCCCAATGGTCCATATACCGGAGATTGCTGCCAGTTCAGCTCAATCCCGGCCTTGTGTAGGTCCTGCCCACCCAGAAATCCCAATGGTCCACACATTGGATATTGCTGCCAGTTCAGCTCCATCCAGTTCTTCCTGTTTAGGTCCTACCGACCCGGGAATCCCAATGATCCACATATCAGAAGTGCTCCCCTGCCAGCTGTTTCTCCATGCATTTAACCGTGCTACCTTCCTATTCTTAACCTCACTCACACGTGACATACTCTAGTGTCTCCAAAATTCAAATATCTTTTCAACACAACTCCAGCAAGAACTTTTCTTTAGAGTGGATAGACTTGCGAATAAAAAAAACTTAAGTGTGACCTCAGGAAAGTGGAGTCCACTGAATCAATCCAATGACCAAAGGAGAAATGTGTTTCACCAGAGAATGACGAATCTTTGAAATTTATTGCCACAGAAGGCTGTGGAGGCAGGTCATTGATTATATTTGATTATATTTGTGACATAGATAGTTAAGATTTTGATTATCTAGGGGATCAAGGGGTACAAGGAGAAGGGATTGAGAAGCTTATCAGATATGACTGAACGGTGGTGCAGACTTAATGGACTAAGTGGCTGACTTTCTGCTCTTATGTCTTATCGTCTTATAGTTTAAACAGCAAGGAGGCACCTGGTATCTCTGAGAAGATGGATTCATGTTATTCATGAACTTCAGAAGCTGGTGGGAATAGTTAACTTTTTAGAATGAAGGTATTGTGGCTGCTGTCGGGGTGGTAGATAATATGACATTCAGTACAGGATCACACACCAATTGCACAGTATTGATGTAGGGAGAGTTTATTCAAAATCTGGACCTCTCTATCACTGTCAATGACCTTGGGGAGTGGGGGTTCGGGTGGGAGGGCGTAACGTCCTTAGAGGCAGTTAGACTATCCAGAATCATGCATCCTGAATGAAACAGCAGACGTGGAATTTATCAACTTCTCATTGTCTGTTTAGAATATAAGGAGTGTGTCTCCATCCCAGTCAGTGTTCAATGCAATCACCCGTATTCACTCACAGCGCTACTGGTCAACCTTTACTCACTCCTCATGGTGCCATCATCCCAGAGATTAATCTGGTGGAACCCCTGTTCACTCTCTCTGTGATAAGGAGCTCACACATTATAAAGGAGATAAAATCTGCCTACAATGCCCCCAATACTGCCTCAACAACACTCTCAGGTTTGATCGCAATAATTCATTTCCGTCACTTAGCTGGCTCCGTTTCTTTTGTGTGAAATAGAAAACTATTCATTCACAATGCACTGTCACTGATTTGGAATTTAAAACATCCTTACATATGTAGGTCAACATCAATAAAGCCAGCACCGGAGGTGCCTATTTAGATGGACATCGCTCTATCGGAGAGAGTCAATCACAAATAATACATCTAAAACAGTGAATGGCCACCTATCTGAATGGAAATGAACTGCTGGAATATGGTATACAGACAGAGGAAGGGAGCTATCTTTCCTTTTGATCTGCCCTCGTGGGATGTGTGCACACCTGATCAGGCCAGCATCTTATGCCAATCTTGAACTGGGTGGTAGTGCAGCTGTTCCACAGGATATAAAAGAGTAAAACACAGCACTGTAGGTTTGCAGTCACACAGAAACCTGACCAGGGAAGGATGACCCATTGCTTTCTCTAATGGGCATGAGGCAAGCTTATATCAACAGATTATTATTCTGTGGCTCTAGATTATGAACCAATGATGTGACCACAATACACTGTCTTCCCATCTTTCAGATTCTGTGCAGAGAACAAATTAAACGTCACAAGTGCAAATGTTTCACAATGGACACGTGGTAAGAGGGGATTTGAAACAGCTGTGTGCAGAATTAACAAAGGCACAAACAGATGGTTCATTCAGGAGTTGCACTGAGGCTGAGGAGGACACTAGATGTCACAATGGTGGTACTGGAAAGGATTGGTGAGAGGGGAGGGTATGGACATGTAAACTGTGCAGGAGAAAATGAATCAAAGAAGTTGAGAACAGTCTGTTTCATCGTCGCATATTGATGAGGAACTTGTATTGAGTAATTTGCTCGTTATAATTTCTAAGGAATGGAATCTTTGATTGGAAATGAAAACGTTGATTGCACCTTTCCAAAGTTTACCCATCAAGAGAAACAGTTCAGTTCAGACGGTTTCACGAGGCAGTTCGAGTGATTTGCCAGAAACACCAATTATTGTAAGGATTGGATAGTAACCAGCTTGACTAACCATCAGTACATCCTCCATCTGCGATACTAATGATACCCAAGGCTGTGAAAGCGAATGAAGACCCCAGGATAAACTCCTGTCCATTGGTGGAACATTCCAGTCTAATGTTCACAGATTCTGATCCAGTGTTGGAACATTTCAGTCTAATGCTATCAGTTTCTGATTTCTCCTCACTCTTTCTCTGAAGCTGCAGATCTCTGTTACTGGTGTGGGTGATGCTCCCGCTCATACGATGGGATAAAACACTGAAAGCATTCCGTTATTCAAAGAAGAGAGAAAATCTCTAGGGTTGCATAGATTCCATGGAGACTGACATAATCACAATCGCAGAATAAACAGCTCAGTTAATCCCTTTCAATTCAATACTATTTAAATAAATTTCAAAATAACTTTGAACATTCATGCAAGCTGGGTGTGATATGTGAGTGTGACTGAAGGAAGGAATGTTCAAGATGGAAGATTGATTATGTGCAATGATTCAGTCTGCCTTGGATATGGAAATAATGCCAGAGGTTTAACATAACATAAACATGCTTCTCTGCTCATACATGGAGAAACAAATCCTGAAACTACAGATCAGTCATTGCAATATCAGTAAAACATTGAGAGAACATCTTTCATCCATGATCTGATGGCAAAATGTGCCTGAGAAAATGTCGTCTTGTAACAAACAAACGGCTTGGAAATTTTAACAGGGAATTGCACATGACAAACACAATTCAGATTGTTATTCCAGAATCAGAGAGGGCAGGTGTGGGTCATGTTGTTGATGTTATTGATGATAAGGAATGTGATAAAGTATCATTTACTGGACTTCAATTACATTGTGATTATGACATTGGGGAAAAGAGAGAAGATGGAGAGAATTCGGGGACATGGCTGTTCAGTCTAGGCGGAGGGACAGTGATGTTCCCCAATCACTAGCAATGGAACGTTACTCTTTACAACTCACATGAAGAAAAAATTCAAGGGTACATCTACAATGAGGAATTATCTGAGACAATATTAATGGAAAGCATTTATGCAATAAAAAATACAGGGAAAAATGATTTTCTGTACAGACCGAAATATGCAAACTCCAAAGAGATAAGGTTGTTAAAATTCACTCCTGATGTGGAGCTATATAAATTGGAACATGTATTACAAAACCATGGAAGTGGTAGGTAATATTTAACAGTCATTATTTGATCCACTGTGGAATAGAAAAGTAACAAAATTAACATTTTCTGTTAAACCTAAAAGAGAACGCTATGCTAATTCTAACACTTTTCTGAAGTTGCGAACACTTTGCTGAATTCTGCAGTCGAGGAGACAGCTTGTCGTTGCTAAACTTTGTATACATTCAACCTGACCTGGCAAGCAGTCAAATTCAGCAGAAAATCCAAGGAAAACATAAGGAGTCTTATATCCTTGGTAAGCGAGTGAGAAAATAAGAACTCGAATGTTTCCCAACCCTTGCCCTTGAGCGTGTGGTAAGAAGAGCATAAAAGGAATATTTTAATTGTGTTCAGGGTCCTTATACAAGGTCTGTTTGCCAAGTGTATTGGCTCCCTGCAGTGGTTGTTTTTGCTCTTGCTCACATCTGAGTCCAGTCAGTTTAATTTCCACGACAGTCAGTGATCCACCTGACTGAGATTCTCTGGGCCAGTGTCTCACACAATGGTGGGTGGGGGTGGGGGGGGAGGGGGTGTGGTGTTATCATTTCATGCTGTTCTTGGCAGAGTCTATTTTTAAAAATCCACCTTCTCCATGGTACTAATCCAATGACCAAATGGACTATGTTTAGCTGCCAGTAATCTAGCTCTGTGACGTTATTGAAAATGTGTGATCTGGGATGACAACCAGTATCAGCACACTGCTCACAGTGGATGACACGAAGACAAAGTGCTTGCAGTCCAGAGGAATTTCTAAATAAAACTTCTAACTTCTGTCTGTCCATATCTATCCACCTTCATGCTGTCTTCTGATCTGTTTAACATCACCCTCATTTAATACCTGTTCATCTCCCACTCAGTTTGTCCATCGTCTTTCTATTCTCTCTCAGTTTATCTCTCTTCACTTTCTTTCTCTCTGCTTATTTCTCTGTCACACAATCTATCTCCACGCACACGCTCTATCTCCAGTTGTGTAGTTGGAGAGCATGTGACCCCACGATGGGCTGACTGACCTCCATTTGTGCGATAATAATTCTGCAGTTTTTCTGACCCATAATAAATACTTTCGGTGCCTGGACAGACACGCTGGTCTGACGACAGGTTCAGTGCACAATTACCGATTATCTCTTCCTGTTCTTTGATCTGTAGCTGCCTTGAAATGACTGTTCAAATAAGACAGACTGAATGAAATTCGAGCAGTCGGGATGACTTTCGTCACCGTGTATTTCAATCAGGATTTACTGAAGGATGAGGTTCCAGTATAACGTAACAATGATAGCAAAACAGGGCAACACAATGAATAGCAGTTGAGTACAACATTTGGTTCCAGGTAGGCTTCATGATATTACCGCAAGATTATCAATCCAAAAAATCAGCTCCTGTTCTGTGGACCGAGGCTCAAATGCTGCCACTATAGATGGTGAAAATTCAATTCAATAATTTAAAAATATCCCTGGAATTAAGACTCTACCTATGAGAATGAAATCGTTGCCGATTGTCAGAACAATCCATCTGGTTCACTGATATCCTTCAATGAAAGAATCTTCCATTTCTCATCTGGACTGGCCGACCGTTGACTCCAGACCCAATGCAATGTGGTTGACTCTCAATCACTCTCTGAAATGGTTTAGCGAGTCATTCAGATGTGCTACAAAATCTCAAAGAAATGAAACCGGATGTATTGACCTGTGAACATTTGAAACATAATTGTCGAACCTGCAAAGTTCTCCTTACTAAAAAATGAGGGCTCGTGCCACAATTGGGACAAATGTTTTATAGACTACTCGAGCAACAGCCTGACATAGGCATACTTACGGAATTTTACCTTGCAGATATAACCCAGACAGCACCATCACCATCCCTGGATATGTCCTGTCGCAAAGGTAGGACTGATCCAGCACAGGAGGCAGCTCAGTGCGACAGAGTCGGGCAGTAGATCCTCCGGGAGTCCCTGTAGCCTGTAACCTCATAGACCCAGCATATCCCCCACTCAACCATTACCATCAAGCAACAGGATTAACCTTGGTTCAATAGAGAGCGCAGGAGGACAAGCCAGGAGCAGAACCAGGCATACATAAACATAAAATGTCAATCTGCCGAAGCTTCCAAACATGACTACTTACATGCCAAACAGCATAAAAAGCAAGGAACACAGATAGTGCTAAACGATCCCAGAACCAACACATCAAATTGAAACTCTGCAGTCCTTCCAAACTGATCGTGGATGGTGGTGGACGATTAAACAACTCACCGGAGTAGGAGGCTCCACAAATATCCCCATCCTCAATGATGGAGGAGCTCAGCACATCAGGGCAAAAGATAAGGCCGAAGCTTTCACAGAATTCTTCAGTCAGCAGTTTCAAGTGGATGATCCACTTCGGTCTCCTTCTCTGGTCCCCATCATGACAGATAGCAGTCTTCAGCAAATTCAATTGACTGATATCAAGAAATGGCTGAAGGCACTGGATACTGCAAAGGCTGTGGGCCCTGATAACGTGTTGACAATAGTCCTGAAAATTTGTGCTCCAGAATTTCCCGCTCCCCTATCCAAGCTGTTGCAGTCCAATTACAAACCGACAATGGGGCAAATCTGCCCGAGTGTGTTTGTAAACAAAAAGCAGGACAAAGTCAACCCGGCCAAATATCACCTCATCAATATACTCCCCATTACCAGTAAAGTGATGGAAGGGGACATAAACAGTGCTATCAAGCAGCACCTGCTCAGCAATAACCTGCCCACTGATGCCCAGTTTGGGTTCCACCAGGGTCACTCAGCTCCTGACCTCATTACAGCCTAGGTTCAAACATATAAAAAGAAGCTAAACGCCAGCCCGTACCATCAAGGCTACATTTTTTCAAATGTGGCATCATGGAACCCGAGCAAAAAGGGCATTGCGGGCAAATACTCCCTTATTGGTGTCATACATGACAAATAGGAAGATGGTCATTGCTGTTGGAAGTCAGCCATCTCAGCTCAAGAACATTTCTGCAGTAGTCCCTTAGGATAACGTAGATGTTCGTTTACTTGCTGAACTGAAAGTTTCATTATCAGACGTTTTATCACCACACTAGGTAAAATCTTCAGTGACTCTTCAGATGAAGCCTAGATCGAAGCATCTTCAGCTGCTTCATCAATGACCTTCACTCCATCATAAGGTCAGAAGTGGGGATATACGACAATGACTGCACAATGTTCAGCACCATTCGCAAATGCTCAGTTATGGAAGCAGTCCATGCCAAAATGCAACAAGATCTTGACCCTCTCCAGGCTTGGACTGACAAGTGGCAAATAACATTTGCACCACACAGATGCCAGACAATGACCATCAGCAATAAGAAACAATATAACAACTTGGTATTCAGCAGCATTATAATCACTAAATTCCCCACTATCAATATCCTAGGGGTTACCATTGAACAGAAACTCAACTGGACTCGCCATGTAAATGTAAGAGCAGATCAGAGGCTAGAAATACTGTGCAAGTAATTCACCTCCTGATTTTCCAAAGCCTTTCGATAATCTACAAGACACAAGTCAGGAATGAGAAGGATTTCTCCCACTTGCCTGAATGAGTGCCTCCCCAACAACACCAAGATGCTTGATACCATCCAGGACAAAATAGTCCATTTGACAGGTATCACATCCACAAGCACTCACTCTCTCCGCCGCCACCGCTCAGTAGTGGAAGTTTGTACTATCTACTAGATACACTGCAGAACTTCCCCAAAGATCCTCAGACAGCACCTACCCATTCCACGAGCACTTACGTCTCGAATGGCAAGGGCAGCAGACTTATGGGAATACCACCACCTACATATTCCCTTCCAAAACAGTCAACATCCTGATGTGGTAATATATCGCCTTTCCTTCACTGTTGCTGGGAAAAAAAGCCCTGGAATTCCCTCCTTAAGAGCGTTGCAGGTCAACACACAGCAGGTGGACTGCAGAGGTTCAAGGAGGTAGGTCAGCACAACTTTCTCAAGGGGGCAACGAGGGAAGGACAAAAAATGATGTGTCCATCCAGCGATGCCCACATTCAAAAGATTTTTAAAAAATAGTTCCATGTTGAGCATCTCAATGGGACAGGTTATCTGATTTGAACATGAACAGGAAAGCAATATTTCTTATACAGAACATTATAAACGTTTCTGTTATTAGAAGTGTGTTCAGTATTCGATGAATTATTGTTGCTGTGTGCTGTGATAAATTGCATCTGTTTTGTTAAATTCAACATCACTGGCATAACAGGATCGATCCTTCGAAAATACCAGTCTGAAAATGTCAATCATCGGAGAGACAATGTATTCCCACCAGATGAGACTCACAGATAGCGGTTTGTATTCAACGTTTAATGGACTACTGGCCGACACTGAATCCTCCTACCGTCCATATCACAGGGATTACCATTGACCAGAACGTGAAGTTAAATCACCATACAAATACAAGGGTTATAAGAGCACGTCAGAGATGTTCAATTCTGCACTGAACAATAGACCCTATTTCTTAAAGGGCATGAGACATAGCAATAGATTTAGGCCATTCAGCCCATTCCATCACTCTGAAACTACCATTTTGTCATTGTCTCTATGACTAGTGGAAATATCTTCTACACACTGATTGTATCAATCTTTGCAATAATCAATCAGTTTCTATCAGGTACCTCGCCTCCCATTTTTCTAAATTCTATTGGATACACACACTGCCATACATATGACAAGCCACTATCCCCAGGATGGATCACCTCCAACACCAGCAGATCTTTCCCCAGAGATAGTGACCAAAGCAACTCACAATATTCCAAATGCCATCACAACACAGTCCATTACATTCTCAGCAGAATGTCTTCTCTCTTGTATTGTAGATCCCTTGAAATGAATGCTAACATTGCATTTGCTTTCCTAACTGCCAACTGAACCTGCACATTAACCATAAGAGAGGAAGAGTGCTTCAAAATCCTTTTGTGCTTCAGTTTCAATGGATCCTATTAGAACATAGTGTCTGCCTTTATTCCTCCTACCAAAGTGCATTATCTCCCATGATCCCATATTATGTTCCATCAGCTATGTGTTTGACCACAGTCCTAAACTGTTCAAGCTTTTCTGCAGCCTCCCCACTTTATGAATATCACTTGCCCATCCAACCATCACTGTATCATCTCCAAACTTAGCAAAACTGCCCTCAGGTCCTTTGTTCAGGTGGTTCATGTATAAGGCACTTCCTGACTCCCTAAGGACTGTCCACCATTGAAATGGCACAACGCTCAAGGTGCTTGACTCCATTAAGGTTAAAGCAGTGGCTTGACTGGAATTATATCTATAAAATCTTCACTCGTTGCACCACTGACACCCAGTAGGAGCACACCCTGTCCCCATTTTGTTGTGAATTTACCCTGTTAATGAGACACAGAACTTGATGGTGCATAATCCCAATCTTATGATGTCACTCTGTCTCAACGCTAACCTTGTGTTGCTCACAACAACCAATGAGTTGAAGTCAACTCAAGGAAACCGACGGGCCTGGAGGTTGTTCCCAGCTGAGCAGTATTAAACTGGCAGGCAACTGGAAACTCCGGGTCTTTTGTATAGGTACAGCTTGGATATTCTGTGAAGAGGTCACCCAGTCTACCTTTAGTTTCCCCAGTGTTAGGACGGGCTACCGTCCCCGTGTTCGTTTGAAGGAGAGAAACACTGGATCTGATTCAAAATATAAGCTGTTTTAATGAGAGAGAGCCGTATACAAATACAGTGAGGTTTTCAGCTCACTGGAGAAGGCGTTCTGACTATTTTTTAAATTTGTCTATCCTTTTGTTCTCTCACATTCCAGAGTTACATCCTTATTTGGTAAAACTCAGAATTTTCGTATGTGATTGGGTCTCGCCTGGTAACGTTCTATTACCTCAGTTTGAGCTACGTGTATCTAGAAACAGCTCTAATGTCCTGTTATCTCTCACCCTCCCTGGGGCCTCTTCAGGCTATGCCATCAGCTTTTCAGTCTGTTCTTAGTGTAACATAATGGCTTACTGTTGTCTAGTGAAGCTAAAAAGTTCCAGACTTGCTAATACTACCTTACGTGAGCACTACCTAACAATAAAGTTTCTTACACTCCCTAACCTTAATAATGGATCCCAACACTCCCTCCCTTTGCCTCGAAAGAGGCCACACAAAATACAGCAGTTCGCACGCAGCAGTCAGGACCTGGATGGTCGGTGAGCGCCCCTCCGTCGCTCCTTTGCAAGACCGACCAATTAGCTAAACCCGGCTTGTCTGACTCTAGGGAGACATAGTTTTAGGGGATAGGAGTCCCTAAGCAGCATACAATCTCACAAAGCAATCCGCGTCGCAAAAAATCCCTACTCTAGGCGCCTCTCCAGTTCGCATACAATCGTTAAGGCACGAGAAGCAGTGAAATAATACATAACAGACATAAGCACTCAAAAGTCGTAAACATCTACAAAAAGCTATCTCAAAACCAACAAAACGATTACTGAGTATGATAACAAAAGCGAAGAGAACCAGAGGAAAACACAAAGTGGATGAGTTAGGACGCCTGCAGAATGAAGGTCTGCTGTCCAAAGAACACCCAGTTGTACAACCTCCCAGTAAAATCGGTCGTATTATACCATGACATCAAACTACTGTCATAGTGTCAAATCTTTTTTGTAATAGGATTCAATGAGCTCTCCTTCCTTCCCAAAGGTTTGTTGTTAAGTCGGTTCTGGAAGATGACACAAAACTGGCATTTTCCTTTGTCAAAAATACAGTGAATACAATGTCAAACTACTGGGTCCACGATCTTCCTTATATCAAGCTGCTTTGCAAGCCAGAAACTTGACCAGATTCCCGACACGGATACAAAAGCCAGGCATGTGTTAAAACCACATGACCACAGGACATTATTCTGAAGGTCAATGCACGACTGTGCCTGTCTTAGGTTGTCCCTCGCTCGAGGAATCTTACCCGTCATTGGCTAACCAGTCACCTTCACTTGACCAATAAGAACCCACATCCATTTTACAGCTGTCAAGTATGGACACGGGCAGTGGTAACTGGCTTATCATTGTGAACAGTGGCTGTCGAGACCAATCGAAGCCATTTAGGAATACCAGATGATGGCTAGGAATCTCTTGAGTGAACAATAGTCTCTTGAGTCTCGAGGCATATAGCACTTCACAATCTCTAACTGCAGCATAAAAGCACAAATTTACCTGTTGTCAATTTGAACGGGAAAGAAAAAATACGCAACTAGGGGGTCTCTGCACCTCAGCCCTCACATTCTGAGGCCCGAAATGGGAAGGATTAGTTGTCCCGCGCTTCTCTCTCAGGCATATCTCCTCCATTCCCTCTGATACCGATCCCGTAATCTTTCCTTGGGGTCCCCCCATCACAGGCTCCTCCAGCACCGCTGCCTGGTATGCGGGTGGGGGGTTATCCTTTCCCGTCAGGGCATGGTCGATCGTTCGTGTCACAAGCGTCCTGATACATGGTATACAACAACAACCACAGGTAATAAAGATAGCAACAGAGATGCATAAACCAAGGGCCAGCTGTCCCAGCACAGTTCCCCGTCTACCGAATGTGCTATTCAGCCAATCTATGACTGGGTTTTTTAACCCCTGACTGCTCAGAAATGATGCCAGTTGTTGTTCCCCTCCCTGTCGTTATCAAAATCATAAGCGGAATGGCTCTTTCTTCCCTTTATAGATCAGGACACTCCCGCCCAAAATGCCCTATCCTTCCACAATAATGACATCCTGCCTGTGGAGACCTTTGTCTCTGCCCCTGTCGCCCAAACTCTCTATCAAATGTTCCTCCATGTCTCTCCCTACTCTCTTTCTTCTCTGCCCTACATACTATCACTCGCTGCTCCGGTTGCTCACTTTTGGCTGCATTCTTCTCCTAATTACCTCATCAACCGCAGCTACCATCATTTACGCATTCTGCACCTGTCACTCGCCCTTTCTCTCTTTACAAACACTTTCTGTGCCCCTCCTAACAATTCATTTAATGGATTTATCCCACTTCACCCTTCTATCTTCCGTATCTTTCCCTATCCAGCATCCCCATATAAGTCTCCTTTCTCCCGCAGTAAATAGCATATTCAAAATAGACATTAACTCAGCCCACAAATACAGACTGGGCCTCAAAAATAAATTAATTTGTTTTGACAATCCTATCGGATTCTCAACCAGGACCGTCATTTCCCTTTAAATGTTCCGACCTCCCCACTGGTGAGGGGGTCAAACACAAACCCAATCTCCTTGTCCCCGATCAACACTTCCCGAAGGGGACAAGTCGTTATGTTCTTCCCTGTTTCTTTCTTTTAAGAAATTTTCCAATGTTCCTATCTTCCCATATGCTCAAACACCAATTTATCAATTCATGCTTGACTAACTTTAAGGCCTGTTCCTAACTTGTACACATATTTATATATTTACGTCCATTTATTCAGTGTTTAATATTTAAAATGTAAAATGCATACAGTTCCCAATTTTGAAATCCACTGTAATCGTCCAGATTTAGTACCCTAATTTAGATCCAAAATTAGTTTTCTTATGTACTCCTGACCAATCATTTCTCAATTACAATACTTTAGGTCGTAAAAATAATCAGAGCTGTCTTACAAAAATTTGTCAATTCAAGTTAAAAACTTCTAACGCATGCACAATGGTCGAATCCAAGGTCACAGATAATAACTATGGAAACTTTCGTTTTTTACAACTACCCACTGTCGAACGAAACTTCGACTGTCCTTCATATATTGCTTTTATGTAAAAATAAAAGAGGTTAGTAAGAAAAGTAGTTAGGGAGTCACGACTCATAAAAGAACAGAAGTTATTAGCCTTAAAAAATCATGTTAAGCATTCATAAAAAATCACATTCAAGAAAACAGTCCAGGGACTCAAGTTCTAGGTGATAACACTCAAACATGCATTCACTAACAAGCAGATGAGTTTAAGCCAGAACACAAAGTGTTAAACTGTCTGCTGGTCGAGCAGCCCTTTTTTAGTGTCTCGCACTGTCTCTCTCTCTCTCTAGGGCAACAATGCAAACTTCTCTCACAGACTTCCACACACAAACTCTTCTTCTCTCACAAACTTTTACAAACACAGAAATACTTATACACACATACAGACGTTTACACACCCAGAGACTCTATCTTTCTCATAAATAAAGTCACTCTCACACACACATACACACACACTCAGTCGCTCTGTCCGTAACCCTGTGTCTGTCTCTGTCCACGGTCCTCTGTCTTTTGTCTCTCTCTCCACCACGGCACTCCTGGGTGTCGGGCGCACGAATGCACCACCTCGACTCCTGACAAAGCCTGTCCCGATCAGCGCTGTCCTCTGGTCAAGGGAAGTATATACTTTACTCCTCAGTCATTAGTGCAGGAGAGAAGCCTACGCTTTACCCGAGATCGTCTTGCGCGGAGAGAAGCCTACGCTTTACCCGAGATCGTCTAGCGCGGGGGATTATACGTTTTACCCCTAACAATACTTTCAGCGCCCACCTAGAGCACTTTTTCTCTTCAACACACTACCCACCTCTAGGACTTTCAGTGCCCACCTGGAGGAATTTTTCTCTTCAAAACAATAATACTCACCACCCCTAGGACTTTCAGAAAACGCGCGGCCGGGTTGACCCTTCACCTAGGGGACTTTTCTTCATAAATAAACGGTCCGACTCTCTCTCGGGCTGCCAAGCCCACAATTTCGGTTGGCAAAGAATTGTGAGACGCCGAGCAAATAAGAATTTAGCGTATTCAAATCCCTACTGGAGATCTTTTTTGAAAAAAGGTGCCTCCGAGCCTGATTAGAAGTGGCCGGCCGTTCGGCGACCTCTCAATCCCTGCCAACAGGCGTGTCTCCACTCCCTCCACACGTTTGGGGTCACCAATCTGTTAGGACGGGCTACCATCCCCGTGTTCGTTTGAAGGAGAGAAACACTGGATCTGATGCAAAATATAAGCTGTTTTAATGAGAGAGAGCCGTACACAAATGCAGTGAGGATTTCAGCTCACTGGAGAAGGCGTTCTGACTACTTTTTAAATTTGTCTATCCTTTTGTTCTCTCACATTCCAGAGTTACATCCTTATTTGGTAAAACTCAGAATTTTCGTATGTGATTGGGTCTCGCCTGATAATGTTCTATTACCTCAGTTTGAGCTACGTGTATCTAGACACGGCTCTAATGTCCTGTTATCTCTCACCCTCCCTGGGGCCTCTTCAGGCTATGCCATCAGCTTTTCAGTCTGTTCTTAGTGTAACATAATGGCTTACTGTTGTCTAGTGAAGCTAACAGGTTCCAGACTTGCTAATACTACCTTACGTGAGCACTAACTAACAATAAAGTTTCTTACACTACCTAACCTTAATAATGGATCCCAACACCAGTGTAGAGCAGACCACAATGTGAATGTAGTAGACCGGATTCTGAGAAATGTTGGTTGGATGCTGCTTCATCTGGAAGGTATGTGTGGGCCCTTGAATAGTGAGGAGGGAGGAGGCAAATGGGAAAGTGAAGTTGACCTGTGGTGGGGGTGGTGGGGTGGTAGGAGGTGTGGGCAGTGAATAACGAGCGGACCAGGATGTCCTGGAGGAAATGGTCACTTCAGAAGGCAGAAAAGGGAGAGGAAGCAATGATGTGTCTGGTGGTAGCATCTCGCTGGAGGTGGGGAAATGCAGACTGATGATCTTCTGCATGTGAATGCTGGTGGGATGGTAGGTAAGGACAAGGGGAACTCTTAACGCTGTTGCAGGAGGGCGGAGAGAGGGTGAGGGTAAAAGTGCAGCAGGTGGGTCAGAACTAGTTGGGGGACCTGTTGACAACAGTGCTGGGGAATCCTCGGTTGAGGAAGAAGGTGGACATTGAAGAGGCCAAATTTCTGAACTTGACATCATCAGAAGCAATGCAGTGGAGACGGAGGAACTGGGGGAATGGAATGGAGTCTTTGTAGGAAACAGGGTGTGAGGATGTATCCTCCAGGTAGCTGTGGGAGTCGGTGTGTTAATACTGGATGTCACTGACTGGTCTGTCCCCAGAAATAGAAGCAGAGGTATCGAGGAAAGGAAGGGAGGAGTCAGAGATAGACCAGGTGAAAGTGAGGGAGGGGTGCAAATTGGAAACGATAAACTTTAGAATTTCTGGACAAGGCAGAGGAGCAGCAGCTATGATATCATCTACGTATCGGAGAAAGTGTTGTGGATGCGGGGTGGAAAGAACTGGAACCACGAATGCTCTACGTACCCCATGAAGGAATAGGTATAACTTGAGCCCACGTGTGTATCCATGCACACCTCTTTGTGCTGAAGCAATGGTTTGCCCAGGCAGTTCTGTTTGTGAATTTTCAGGAGATTATAAAAGCGAGCTCTGCTATCGGTGGATCATCAATTTCGGGACTGTTAGGTGGGGGCGAGTAGGTGGGAATCTCCAGATGAAATGTCGTCAGATTTAGATAATCAAATGGCCTGATGTGCCATGGAAAGGTTATGGAACAGCAGTTGATATGTGGAGGTATCTGAGAGCTGGAACTCAGCCTCAGAAATGGAGAAATGAGTCCACCACCCTTATCGACCGCAGGCTGAATAACACAGTCAGGGTTGGATCGAAGCATACAGCGTACAGTCTGTTCAGAGGGTGATAGGTTGGATAAGGTGAGGGGGATGCAGACAAATTAAGACAACGAGTGGAAGTTCTCAATGGACAGATTGAGTTCAAGTAAGCGCCAGAGGAATGTGCCCAGGTGGAGGGACAGTGTTAGAGTTAGGTGAATGGTCAGTGGGATGGGGAGTGAACTCTTGTCCAAAGAAATGGACACCAAGAAGAAGACGGTGGAAGAGGAGTTCAACATTATATCATTCCTGAAATTCATTAAAGTGGGGACACAGCGGGATAAAGCTGAGACCTTTGCTGAGTACAGAATATTCAGCATTAGAGCGTGGAAATTTAAGAGGGATGGGCAATACATGACAGGAGGTGGGCTTGGGGAAGGGGATGGACTCAGATGAAATGTGAGAAGGAGAGATTCAGATGTGCATCATCTAGGTCCCCAAATGTGAGAATTTTGAAAAAAAAGAGGTGATGAACTCAGAGCGCAGGGCATGGTTGGGGTGTCAGGTTCCAGGGCCTCATAGGCATCTCTAAGTTATTCCAACTTGTGGGATTCGTATATCTGGCGAACATGGCAAATGAGCTGGAGAATGAAGTAGAATTGGGGAATGGTGCAGCCTTGAGCCAATGTGATGAGATGCTGTTGGACAGAGAAAATGTTGATCTCAGTGGCACTGACATCATACGATTAGTCCTCAGAAAGTAACTGATTGAAAATAATCTGAATCGTTATCTTAGTGTAATCTTCTAATTTCATTGGGTGATACTCAACCAGCAAGGCCTCACTTTTTTGAGACTTTAGACAAAACTGTGAAAACAGATGTATCTTGATGTTATTAATAAGACAAATCCATCCATGGTTTTGGAAGTCACTAGCAAAGGCTGAGTTTATTTGACATTCCCAATAGCTCGAGGCAAAGTGTCAAATGAGGAAATTACCAGCACAGAATTTCCTCTGATTCCCATTAACAACAATTTGCTGAGGCGTAATGATGCTACATGAGACAAATATTGATTTGATGCAAAGGAAGCTACTCTGATCTCACTTAAATTGACATTAGAAAATCCATTAAAATAGTAAAGAGCAAAATGATCAAACACGGCTTGTTTGAACAATGTGGTCACTGTCCTCACAACGTTTTAGAAAAAACTGATGCATGGACTTCTGATTCTGAGGAGAGGTTTGTCCTATGTGTGATCAGGCTGTTTGCTTAAGCGCTGTGACACAGAGACAGAAAAAAAGTTCCACAAGCAACATGAATTCGACTGGGACAACACAACTATTATAGGGCAAGCCAAACAGAGAACAGCCAGGGAATTCCTAGAGGCATGGCACTCATCCATAGATTCTGTCAACAACATTGACCTGGACCCAATATACCGGCCACTGCAGTGGACAGCAAGAACTGACAACCGGAAGCGGCAGAGACAAGCCACTATTAATGCCGAAGGAAACATCACAGAAGCGCTTCACATGAGGCTCCCAAGCACTGAGGATGTCACCTAGACAGGGGACGAAACGTTTGCAACACAAACTCCCAGCTCGGCGAACAGAACCACAACAATGAGCACCCGAGCTACAAATCGTCTCCCAAACTTTGAAGTTTCACTCTGTATGGGGAACAGAACCATCCATTTCATGTTGTATTGGACAGTGACAGACACACACTATTGTCTGTTCCTATTGGACATTGATCATCCCAATCTCATTGTTGACTGATGACCAATAGCAGCACGAAACCAGCAGTTCCCATCTTCCTAGTTGGAAAGCAAAAAGGGCAAGGGATGGCCAGTGAAAGTGGAAGTAACTAAGGAACTGGTGTAACTTACAGTGGGAATGGGAGAAGAAAGACGTGAAGAGATATCATCTGTGGAAGAGCATGTAGCAGCAGAAGGGATAATGCAAGAGAAGTAAGAGTGTTAAAAAAAGATTAGGAAGGTGTAGGAAGAATGGCTAACGAAGTTTTAGTGACTGGGAAAAAAAATCTTGCTTTAGCAAAAGTGAGTTTGGGTGAAAAACATCACTGTTCAGGAAAATTGGGATCTGGTTCCATTGAAAATTATGATTTGATGTATTTCTTTTTCTATGACTTGATTCTTGTTCAGATTGCACATTCATTCTGTATTTCTGCATCTCCATCAAAAGAAGAAGACATGTTTTTCTTTTCCCTGGTATGGTGTCTCAACATTTTTGATTTTTTTTACAGTATGTATTTGCTTCCAATTCAAGGTAGACATGAGTATATGATTTGATCTCCTGCAGTTAGTTAATTGAATATTTATCGAAGTTAATTGAATATTTATCCTCATCACATCAGTTGATTCAAGCAATGAGTTTGCGTCCATCCTGCAGATGAAAAAGTCTTCAGTTCTGACTATTGTTACGAAGAACAGTGCCACACAAAAGGCTGATGTTCCAGTGCAAAGTGCCAAACCATAGTTAATTCCAAATTAGGTACACACTTTATGAATAAGACATGCTGTGGGGCAGAGTTTAAAAGGTGAATTCAACTCTTTGTCGAAAATGCAATTTGCAGCTCCCTCATAATAGGCGTCAAATCCCCAAAATAAGAATAGCAAGAGACTGGAAGTCTTAATTCTTCTTCTGTGAATAACATCTGAAGAATAGGAAGGAAATCAAGATTTGTTTGTGATATTCATAAATGATGATGGTGAGGATGTAGAAGAAGGATGGCAGTGGAATGATAACTAATGGGCCTGACACAAAGATTAGTTGGGTGGTTCACAGTGAGGAGGAAAGGGTAATGCGACAGGACGATATAAATAGATGATTTCTATATCCAGATTAATGGCCAATGACGTTTAACACTGATAAATGTGAGATGATGCACATCTGAATTAACAAGGTAAGTGAGTACTCAGAATGTGTAGAGCGAGGGCTAAATTTGCTCCTTTTTTCATTGCAGTAGGGAAGGTTGAGGAGGTAACCTGGTGCAAGCGTACAACTGCATAAGGGGAATGGAGATGATGAACAGACAGCAGATGTTTCTCTTACTCGAAGGCTCAAAAACAAAGGGATACATACTTAAAGTGAAAGGCAGAGGATTGAGAGAGGATTTTTGAGTCTGTTTTGAACGGAGAGGGTGGCACAGACATAGAATGTAAAATCCCTACTGTGCGGATATAGGCTGTTTTGCCCAACCAATCCAGACTGACTCTCCAAAGAGTAACCTACCCAAACACGTTCCTCCTATATTTACTGCTGACTAATGCACCTAACCTACACATCCCTGAACACAATGGGCAATTAAGCATGGCCCATTCACCTAAGCTGCACATCATCGTATTGTGGGAGGAAACTGGATTACCTCGAGGAAACCACGCAGACACAGGGAGAATGCGCAAAATCCATACATGCAGTCACCCGCGGCTGGAATCAAACCTGGGTCCCCAGCACTCTAAGGCAGGATTGCTAACCACGGATCCACCGTTCTGCCCCTGGTGACGTGTATCTGGAATGCATTACCTTGGCGGGTCATTGAGCAAGTAGTTTCACAAACTTTTAAAAAAGCCTTTTAATATGCATTTGGAGGCGCAGGCTCGAAATTTTATTCAATGATTCTATGTGGTGTCAGCCACGAACAAGCTGATATATTCTGAAGCAATAGCTAATGGCAGTTTCTGGTTTGTTCCATTGACTGTACTCAGTAAGTGAGCCTCCAGTGAAGTGCTGGCGTTATTTCCCACTTTCTATTTAAGTGTTTCGGTTTCCTTGAGTTGGTAATGCAATTTCCTATGTCGATGATGTCATTTCCGGCCCTTTTTCTCAGAGGGTGGTAGATGGAGTCAAAATTGATGTGCTTGTTGATCGAGTTCTGCTTGGAATGCCGTGTTTCTAGAAATTATTGTGCTTGTCTCTGTTTGGAAGGAGAAAGTGAGGACTAAAATGCTGGAGAGCAGAGCTGAAAAATGTGCTGCTGGAAAAGCGCAGCAGGTCAGGCAGCATCCAAAGAGCAGGAGAATCGACGTTTCGGGCATGAGCCTGAAGAAGGGCTCATGCCCGAAACGTCGATTCTCCTGCTCTTTGGATGCTGCCTGACCTGTTGCGCTTTTCCAGCAACACATTTTTCAGCTCTTGTCTCTGTTTGGCCTCTACTAGGATGGATATGCAGACTTAGTCAAAGTGATGTACTTCCTCATCAGTACGTAAGAAATTAGTGTTGGGATCATGTCTTTTGTGGTTAGTTGATGTTCATATATCCTGGTGATTAGTTTTCTGCTTTTTTTCCGTGTAGTGTTTGTTATAGTTCTTGCAAGGTTTATTGTTTCTGGTGTAGAACAGACAAAGATTTGAATTTACTGCGGTGCTCAAAAGTATCGAAAAAAGCTGCAAAGTAGAAAAAGAATACTCTATTAGTTGGCATTACAGCATTGAGGAATTCTAATTTCAAGGTTGTCAGCAAAAGGGCTAGGAATGAAATAAGGAAAAACGTCTTTATTTAGAGAGTTGTTACGAATTGGAGTTGACTGGCCTGGGAAATTTGTGGATGAAGATTCAAAAGAGAACTGGATATATATTTAGAAATTATGAATTTAACGGACAATAGAGAGAGGGCTAGCAAATGGGAGGTGCTTGGGGGAGATTTTTAGAGCTGATTCATACCTAATGACCAATGGCGTCCTCCTGTACTTTAAAGGGATACCGCGTTAGGGAGCAGGAGCTGGGCGGCACAGGTGCTAAGTGGTTAGCACTGCTGCCTCCCAGCGCCAGGGACCAGGATTCAAAACCTGCCTCGATCTGTGTGGAGTTTGCACAAACTCACCGCGTCTGTGTGGGTTTCCTCTGGGTGTTGCGGTTTTCTCCCACAGTCCAAAGATTGGTCATGCTAAACTGCTCATAGCGTTAGGTGTAGGGAAGCATGTCTGGGTGGGGTGCTCTTCAGTGGGTTGGTGCGGACTTGTTGGGCCGAAGGGCCTGTTTCTACACTGTCGGTAATCTAATCTAGGATGCACTCAGGGTCATCCGAGATACTGAGAACTTAATAGATAAGTGCTTTAGTGTGGTGGCCACACCCAAGACACGCCCCTAGTTATGTTTCTTTAATGACTGTAATATTTCAGTCCAACGTTCATCGTCGTGAGTTCATTAGCCTTACCTGTCAGCCCTGTTGTATTTAAATAAACACAATTTAATCCAACAGGCATTCTTTGATTCCTGTCGTGTTCCAGGCAGAGTGTAGATTGGCGACCACCGGGAATGGCAAAGGGAGTAGGCAGGAACTGCAGGAATCCCCTGTGGCCATTCCTCTCGAAAAATAAGTATATCATTTTGGATTGTTGGGGGCGATGACCGTTCAGGGGAAAGTAGCAGAAGCCAAGTTGATGGTACTACCACTGGCTCTGGGGCACTGCTGGAAAGAATAGAAGAAAACAGGACATTAAAGATAGGAGGGTCAATTGTTAGGGGGACAGATCGGAGATTAGTGGTCACAAACGGGAATCCAGGATGGTGGGTTGCCTCCCAGCTGCCAGGGTCCAAGATGTCTCCAAGTGGCTGTAGAACATTCCAAAGGAGGAGGGTGAGCAGCCCGAAATCATTATGCACGTTAGCACAAATGATACCCGTAGAAAGAGGAACGAGGTCCTGCAGCGTGATTACAGAGAGCTCAGAGAAACATTTAACAAAACAATCTTGACAGCGGTAACCTCCTGAGAGGGAGATTACCGTCCGAGACATGGAGGGGACACCAATATCTTGGTGGCCAGTTTTGCTAGTGTTACAAGGGGGTGTTTAAAATAGATTGGCAGGGTGTGGCATCCTTAAGAGCAGGCAGGAAAGTGCGAGGCTGGAAGGAGATACAGTAATCAGAAATCAGTAAGATTAGGCTTGAAAACGACAGAGAGAAAGTACTGCCTTTTAGATTAAATTGCATCTATTTCAATGCAAGAAGGCCTACAGGTAAGGCCGATGAACTCAGCGTGTGGATAGATAGGTGGGACTGCTATTTTATACGCATGACAGAAACATGGCACAGTGATGGATAGGACTGACAGTTTAATGTACCAGGATAAATGTGCTTTAAACAAGACAGAGGTGGCGAAAGGTGGAGAGGTGATTTGCATTTCTGATTAAGGGGAGTACAACAGCAGTAATCAGAGATAAAATAACTGATAGATCACCCAGTGAGTTTTTGTGGGTGGAGGCAAGAAATAGGAAGGGGTTGGTGAGGTGATTGGGGATGTAATAAAGACCCCCAAATAGTCAACAGGAATGAGAGTAACAAATATGCAGGGAGAGAGGGGAGACCTGCAGGAGCAATAGGGTTATCATAATAGGGGATTTTCATTTTCTAACATAGACTGGAACTGCCTGAGCGTTAAGGGATTGATGAGATAAAATCTGTAAATGCGTCAGGAAAGTTTCCCCAAGCAGCATACAGTGTCCAACTCGGGAAGTGGCAAAACTCCAAATTTTCTCAGGAAATAGGGCAGGACAGGTGACTGAGTTAATAGTGGGAAGTACTTTGGGACAGTAACCACAGTTCTAATAGTCTTCAAATAGTTATGGAGAGTGACAAGAGAGGTCCACACGTTCATGTTCAAACTTGGGGCGTGGTTCAGGTACAAGCAGGTGGGATCAAGGGAATCCCTGGAGATATATACGAGATACAGGAGTCTATGGAAGAAGGAAATCAGTAGGGTGAAAAGAAAGAGCCTTAGATGAGAAGATTAGAATGAATCCAGAAAAGTACTTTAAATATATTACAATAAAAAGCAATAACTACAATGAAAATAGGACCCTTCGAAGATCAAAGTGGACAAGTATATGTGAGACCATAAAAGATGGGTGAAGTCCTCAATGAATATTTCTATACTATGTTTACCGTGGAGAAATACATGAATACTTGGGAACTTGACGAAGTTAGTAGTGATATCTTAGGGACAAGCAAATCATAGTAGAGACGATTTTGGACGCAATTTCTCTTTCAAGCGCTATTCATTGTAGTCCTCGACTCTCTGATCCACTCGCACCCACCCCCCAATCATTTCAGTGATGTAGTCTCCCCTAACTGTCTGGTCCCAACCATCACTATCCTCTAAGAGAAGGAAACACTCCACACACGTATATATTGGCCAATTCACATGAACAAAAGATCTGAACACACCGTCAGAGTGATTGGCCCTGATATCATGGCAACAATTGACTGAGCAAGGTGTCAAGGAGACTAAAGACAATTGAACTTGATGAGAATCAGTTGTAACCTCCCCACTGGTTGGATAATTCAGAACACAATGTGGCTGGTGGACATCAATCCTCTCAGTCTCTGAATATCTCTGTGGACAATCGCAGAGTAGCTTCTTCGGCACAAACATCTTCAGATGCTTTTTCAATGTCTTTCCCTCTGCCATACTATCAGAGCTGGGGATGTTCTGTGAAGATTATCTAATGTTCAGAGCAATGAGTCACCTCCTCGGGTATTAAGGTATCCAAGCTGGACAACATTCAACCTTGTGTGTTAATGTATAGGTAACATTAATCAAAAGCACTGCTGGGCACTAAACATTTCCACAGTTAAAAAGAAGGAACCCCTACAGCAACTGTAGCTGGTTTCACAATAATGTAAGAAAGCCATTCAGCCCATCAAAACTATTGGATAAAAACAGGTTCAACGCCATTCCCTCTCTTCTGCCTATCCCACAAGAAGACAATTAAAAAAAATACAGCAGCAATTGGAATCCAAAATAGACACACAGGAGGCTGGAAGAACAGAATCAGCAAGGCAGCGTCAAGACGTTGAGAAGGACTGTGGTTAGGAGTAAGGGGGCCTATAGATAAAGGGGCGGGTGAGGGAGGAGGAGGCAGACTGGCGAGATGGGTATAAGTGAACACAGATAAAGGGTATCAGCCGGTTGGTGATGGGAGGGCTGAATCCAATTGGTAGCTGGATGAAATGTTGATCAGAGGAAGGCAAGGAGCGTAAGGCCTGGGAAGGGAATCGTAGGATTAGACGGGAGGTTACTTGAAATTGGAGAATTCAATGTTGAGCCCCCGGGGTGTAAGCTGCACAGGTGATATATGAGGTCTTGTTCCTCCAATTTATGGTTTGGTTCATTGTGGCAATGGAGGAAGCCATATCGGAAAGAGATGGGGAGGGGGGAGGGATTGAAATACAAAGTGATTGGAAGGTCAGGTCAGTCCTTAGAAGCCTGACTGCAATACTCAGCAAATCATTCTCTTCATTTAGATTTGGTCTTCCTGATGCAGTGAAGATCACATCGGTGCACCAGATGCAGTAAACTAGGTTTGTATCCCAACACCTGGCACATCTCCCACAAGACTGTCCCCTTCATTATCGTGCCACACTCCCCACCAATCTCCCCCATAACCCCCAGGTACCTTCTGCTGCAACCGCAAAAGATGCATCACCAGCTGGCACACCACCTCCTGCACCTCCTTATAGGGCTTCAAACAGTACTTTCAGGTCAGACAGAGGTTCACCTGCCTCTCTTCCAACCGAGTTTACTGCATCAGGTGCTCCCAATGTGGACTTTTCTACATTGGGGAGACAGAACATAAACTAAGGGCACATTTCACTGAGCATCACAGCCGGGCCTGCAGGGGCCAACCTGACCTCCAAGTCACCGCCCATTTGAATTCCCCTTCCCACTCCCTTTCTGACATAACCACCCCTGGCCCCCTCTGTTGCCTTGGTGAGGCAGACCGCAAATTGGAGGAACAACAGCTCATCTGCCTGGCAACCCTACCACCTGGAAAATGTAACATTGAGTTCTCCAATTTGAAATAACCTTACTAACCATGCCCTTACTCCATTTTCTGCCCATACTCCTCCCTTCCATTCCACCTAACGACTCCGCTTTCCAGCTCCCAACTGGATTCATCCCTCCCATCCCCCAACCAGGTTCCATCAAAACATCAAAGCAGCGCTTCACAGGAGGCTCCAATAGCACTGATGATGTTCCCTAGCCAGGGAACGAAACGTTTGCAGCAAAAACTTCCAGCTCGGCGAAGAGAACCACACCAACAGGTTGCATCCACCACTTGTGTCCACGTATCCGTACCTCACCATCCCGCTGCTCTCCCCACCCTAACCTCTCCCTTCCCGCTTTATTTGCAGCTCCCACTGCCTCCCACTCCCAGTCCTGAAGAACTGTTATACCTTAAATTTTGACTTTCATACCTCATGGTACTACCTGGTTTGCTGTGTTCTTCCTGCCTCCTGTTTGTCTCCAATAACTCAGGAAGAAAGAGTCGAGTCAGCACAACATGCTGGTAGGCAGGAACCATGCGTTGCCCATTGAAGTCCTTGAACCTCTGCCCTCAGGCCAGGAGTAAGACATTTAGTCCCTCGGGACACTGACACATGAGCAGAAGAGGCCATTCAGTCCCTCCTAACTGTTACACTGAAATACGAGGCTGGCATTGATCCTGCAACATGACAAATCAATGAGGCGTAGACTGCAAAGACAGACTGCTCCATGCTTTTCTTCCTGGCACCATTGCTATTGGTACTATGTTAACATGGCTTGCTGACCATGAGGAGCGAAAGTGATTTGTTTGTACCAAGTTCCAAGGAGGCATATTCCATCTTCGAGATATAATGGACTAGATTAGACGACTAAGAACACTCATAAGCAGGCAGCCCAGAGCATAACTTTGAAATTTGTGTCGGTAAGTGCATAATGAATATTACCCGGAGTACTTTAACGAGGTTGACTACCAGATTTTAAAACAGACAAAAAACTTTATTCATAAAATTAAACAATGAAACACAAAGAGCAGAATAAAGAACCCTGACAGAATTCAACCTATTCAGCTAGACCTAATTATGCTATTCCGAATATACACAACTGCCCTAATAAGCAAACTCTCAATAAAAAAAAGTATAAATGGAACACTTGCTTTCAGGTTGAAGTTGAAGGTCAGAAAAGAGAAGCAGTTTCCACATTGCTCCCTGTTGAACTTCCCAGTTCAAGACTCAGCTGAAAACTGCTCTGTTCAGCTCAGCTAGTTCAGCTAAAAGAGCTCACCACTCCCCCGTTCATTATACAGGTCACGTATAAAGCACTAGAAGGAAGTGAGGACTGCAGATGCTGGAGATCAGAGCTTAAAAATATGTTGCTGGAAAAGCGCAGAGCCCTTCTTTCCTGAAGAAGGGCTCATGCCAGAAACGTCGATTCTCCTGCTCCTTGGATGCTGCCTGACCTGCTGCGCTTTTCCAGCAATACACTTATAAAGTACGACCACTTCGCCCTGAAGTCTCATCTGTTTAATTTTTCTTTTAATAGTCCCTCAGGCGTGCATATCTCCTCCTCCCTCAGCATTACAGGCTGAGAAGATCCTGTGCTCCTTAATATTGGAACCTCCTTACCTATTACTCCTGGCTTATGTGAATAAACTTTATCCTTGCATGTATATTTGTTAAGCAGATCTGGCATGTCTTCCTTGATCAACTTCTGATCATCCTGTACACTCTGAGTCAGTTGCCCAACTTCCCTTGTGTTTTTTTGTTACGTTCCAACAAAACTTCCAGGCTTGGCTGGTTTTCCTACATCTGGTTTTCTCCTAGCCCACCAACACTGTGATTTTGTGTCGTCCACTTTATTATAATGGAAACACCGGAGCCTTTGAACTTCTTTGTCCCCATCAAGGGTTTATTTTTTGACCCTGTGGTAAATTATCCTAATGATCTTCACTGTGATCTACTTTCCCCTTTCCACATGAGGATATCTCTTTGTTCCAATTTGTATTCCTGTTGGACTGAAATCGAGTCTTGAAGCCAAGCTGAGTTTATGGACCAGTTCATAGTCATCAGCCACATCAGCTGCTAACCCTGATGTTATCACTCTCTGCCCTTCCACAGGAGTTTGCATTACTTCAGGCAGTGAATTTTTGAATTTATCCAAAATGCTTTCCTCTCTAAGGGTATCAAGTTTCATTGATTTTTAAAGCTCTTATCCATCTATCAAAATTACTTTGTTTGATCCATTCAAGCTCAACCTGGGTTTGACCAGGAACCCTCCTTAGATTCCTGAAAGGTTGCCTATAACCTTTTTGTACATGCTCAGTTAAAATGACCTTTTTTCACCTCCTCATACTCCCCAGATACCTTGTCTGATCGAGTTCCGAATACCTGACTAGCTCTACCTTCAAGTTTCGTTTAGATCATTAAACCCACATTGCGTCTGGCTACTGCATTTTGTTTTTGCCATCTTGTTAAATGATTTGAAAAAGACTTCCACATCCTTCTCATCAAATTTAGGCAAGGCTTGAACTTATTTAAACAGCTTCTCACTAGGCTTCTGACTACCAGGGTCTTGCTCATCTTCACTCTCTTATTGACTAAGTTAACTCCAGCCTTTGGCGCTGACTTTCCCTTTTAAGTGTTTTTTTGCTGTTCAAAAGATCTATCTTTCTTTCTCCTATGATGCTTTCTCTTTTTGTCTCTCTTGTGCTGTTCTCTTTTTTCTCTGTTCTGCTGATCTCTCTTTTCCCCCTTCTGCTTTTAATCGTAATTCAAACTGTTTCATTTCTGCTGCCATTTCCTTCTCCCTCGCCGCTAACTCATGATGCTTCATTTGCAATTGAATTTTTGCTACCTCTGTAGATTCTGATGGTTTCTTCAGCAAGTTTAACTGATATCTCCTGCTGTAATTATCTATCCTTTCCTCACAGAATCAGTCAGTTCCAATTCCAGCTTCTCTGCTAATTCTTGCAACTTTGTCTCATTCACCTATTGTGAAACTTCCAAAGTCACTGCGCCCACATCCAGAAAGCTTTGTCTTCTCAACGAAACCAATACCCGAAATAAAGACACTAGCACCTACCATTAGCTGTTTAAAATCCCACAAAGAGCCCCCAATATGTTAACGAGTCGACTAGACCACTCAAAACATTCTTAAGCAGGCAGCTAAGAGCATAGCTTTGCAACTTGTTTTGGTAAGTTTCAATGAAAATTACCCGGAGTAAGATAACTAGGTTGTATACTAGATTTTAAAACAGACAAAACCTTTACATTCACAAAATTATACAATGAAACACAAAGAACAGAATAAAGAACCCCGACAAAATTCAACCCAACCAGCTAGACTTAATTATGCTGTTCTAAATACACACAACAGTCCCAATAAGCAAATTCCCATTAAAATCCAGTAGAAATGGAACACAAGCCTGCAGTTTGAAGTTGAAGAGCAGAAGAGAGAGAGAGTTTCCACACAGCTCCCTGTTGAACTTCCCAGTTCAAGACAAAACTGAAAACTGCTCAGCTCCGCTCAACGCAGCTAGTTCAGCTGAAAGTGCTGACCACTCCTCTTTCTTTATCTCAGTCACTTGGAAGGCATAACTAATTTGGCCTAAAGTCTCACCATTTACATATAAACAGAAGGCCCCTGGAAATCCTTTTCATCCATGTACCAAACCAGACTGACCGGAGTCAGGTCCTGTTTTATTGCCCCTCTGAAAGAAGACAAGGACACTGTCTCCTTGATCCAAGGAACACCTCTTATATATATATAAAAAAGACTAGTTTTGTGACTGGTGGCAATGGTTAACAGTATCAGAGGGTGGCTGCTGACAGATTTGTGAACAACATCACGTTCACGACAGGGTCACACATCAACTGCACTTTGAGACGATGAGAGATCATTCAGAACTTGGAGCTCTCTCGCAACCAACATGGGGGCTCCACAGAGCTACATAAACTATCATAGTTTCATAGAATCCTACAGCATGGAGACAGGCCCTTTAGCCCAAACTGGCTCATGATGACCAAAATGTTCATCCATGCTCACCCCGTTTCCCTGCACCTGGCCTATGTCCTTCTAAACCTTTCCTATTTATATATTGCCCAAATGTAAAGACATGTATTGCAGAAAATATGTTATATTTGTTTTGGAAATAATGAATGTTGGATCATAACGCTCAAGTTTTACTCTTTTGTAGCATTACAGATTAAACACTCATTTCCTTCACACTCTCCTCATGGTACCATCACTGCAGGGATTAGTGTGATGGAACTCCTTTAAACTGTCTCTCTGTCGCAAGGAGATCATTCATTATAATGGAGAGAAAATCTGTTCACAGTGACCAAAGTAATGTCTCAATAACACTCTACAACTGCAGGAAGGTGTCTTCACTCTTATACTTTAATCACTTTGCATGAAGAACACCACACATTTACTGTGCTGAGTACTTACTGCTCCGTATGAATTCTGACAGTGATTGATGACCAAGGACATTCAGCTCCTTCTCACCAAGAGCGCTTCCCACTTTCTCGCCTTCTCATAAATACAAAATGAGAAGGATGGTATGCTTTGTTAATTAATTTCTTTGCCTTATGAAGCAAAGCCACACCAATGGCAACATCACTATTGCCAGTGAAGACGCGTGGAGATGCTGAGGAGGTGATGGCCGAGCTATTTTGTCTCTGAAATATTAATCCCGGGACCCAGGTGATGGCCGAGACCCTGGATTCGTATCCCACCACAGCAAGTGTTGGAAGTTGAATTCAATAGAATATCAGGAAATAAAAATCAAATAAAACAATGAAAACATTGTCAATTGTCATACCTGTCACCCTCATTCCCTTTAGGAAAGGAAATCTACCATCTTCACCTGGTCAGGCCTACGTGTGACTCCAGACCCACAACAATGTGGTTAAGACTCAGTTGCAGTTTGAAATGGCCAATCCAGCCACTCAGTTATATCACTCACTATAAACTCTCAAAGAAATGTAACCAGTCAGAAGTAAGCACTGGCTACTCACAGCCCACAGACACTGGTTCATGTTGACCAGTGTCAACACCTTGTCAAAGACAATGAAGAAATTAATTAAACACTGTCTCTGCATCCATTAATAAATAAAAGTTGATTATCGCACTCAGTGAAGACAGACAAAAGGACAAAACTCACTTTAACCAGTGACTTTGATGTACATGGTCATGATTTTCAGCAATATTGGAACAGGAGAAAAATAAATAAGATTAATCTCGTTTTTTTTATTTCCATAACAGCTCATCATCAACAATCCCTTTGTTTGCTTCTTTATCTCTCTCTCTCTCTTTCTCAATCTGTCCTTCTCCCCTTCACAACTGATATCACTGTCACCAACATCCATTACACTATTTCCCAGCTGTGTTCCGTTCTGATGTGTGGCCATTGGACTCAAAATGCCATTTCTGTTTTTTTTCCCGACCCGAGGCTTCCAAATCTGCTCAGTTTTTTTTGGCACTTTTACTTTCTTTTTGTTTCCAATCTCGAGCATCATTCTTTGTTTTATTTAACCTTTAATGTTTGTAATTACATGGGATATCTGGATCACTGACAGGGGCATCATTTGTTGACCTCACTAAATACCCTTTACTGTGAGATCATTCTTTCAGACATTATACGGCCAAGCACATTGCTGTTGGTCTGATGTCAGTCTTAAGCCAGACCAGGTAATAATGCTGGATTTATTTACCAACGGAGATCATTGAGAGGGATAAACGTATTGATAAAGTGTTGGTGATGTTATGGTTGATATTAGTGAAATTCGTTTTTATTTTCAATTCCTGTCATTTGGATTCACAATCTGATGTCATCTGTGGTAGCATGTGAAACAATGTCTTTCGTGTAATAAATAGCCCGTGCCTCTGAATTACATGGCCAGCAACATTACTATTCTTACACAGTTTCCGTATCAAGAATTTGCTTCAGAGATACGAACAAGTTTGTAATAGAAATATTTGCAACTGAGACAGTGCTAGGAAGAGAGCTGGGAACATGAATTTTGAATGTTACCAAGGCAGAGATAATAGTTTATTTAGCAACAGCACTGAAGCCAAGATGGGGACTGGGGAATATTGGAGCGGGTAGTGGATAGGATTGGTGATGGAGAGAATATCGAAATATAAAACAATTCAGGGCAAAATGGGCAATCATTATTGCGAACATTCTTGTTCTCAGATGTTTGTGAGAATGGAGGTCGGGGGGTGGGGAGCAGTGGTGGAATTCTGGTGATGAGTGGAGTTTGCAATTGAAACTTTAAACAATAATTTCCGCATTTGCAAAATATAGATAACAGAAATAGCAATGAAGTTCACCATGGTTTATGAGAATAATACTTGGATAGAGATGGGGAGACTTACCAGGTACACCAACAGTAGCGAGCACGGGATAGTAACCTGCCTGAATAATCATCAGTACACCTAATATCCACCACGGTAATGTTGCCCAATGCGCAGAGAGATATTTAATACCCCAGGATAAACTCTTGTCCATTGTTGTAACATTCCAGTGTAAAGTTTGCAGATTCTGATCCATTGTTGTAACATTCCAGTCTAATGTTCGCAGATTATGATCCATTGTTGTAACATTCAAGTCTAATGTTCTCAGATTCTGATCCATTATTGTAAAATTCCTACCTATGATTCTCAGATTCTGATCTCTCCTCTCCCTGTCTCTATAGCTGTTGATCACTGTTAGTCTCGGATTTCATGCATCTGCTGCTACAATGGAGCACACATCGAAAGAATACTCTTACTAATAGGAGAGGGAAATCCTGCAGTGACATAATTAGAATCCATGCAGACTGACATCAATTACAGTCACTGAACAAACAGCTCTAGTTAACCCCTTTAGGTATGGTAACTGGACTGGATTGAATGGTGACATCACTGGCGATTGGTCTAATCTCCCATCGTGAATTGTTCTTATGAAGTCAGTTGTTAGGGAGAATGATGGATGTTTTCTTAGTGCAGGCTAGATAATTCTGCTGTGTTGTCTGTTTGCAAGACTGTAACCACCTGAACCCCACATCCCTGCCCCCGCCACAAAAAAACACAATCAAGACGTTGTTACTGTGCTGATCTCTCCTCCACTAGAACAGGTATCAAACAATAGATTTCCAGTGGGTATATTTGCGCTCCAATACACAAGAAATGTGGATTTGCCTGGGCATTTCTCTCGTTGCACTAATAATGCAATTTTGTATCTTCAACACACAATGCGTTTCTGCACTGTTTTATATAAATTCACAAATACATTAATACACTTGATTGGCTTCATTCAGTGAGTCTAGCATTTTTTAAATTCAGTTCAAAGCTAAATGTGACATGTTGCCACAAAGCCGGTCCCTTTAGCAGATTTTGTTGTCCTTGATTTTCTTTTCCCAGAGACATTCTAAACGACTCAAGGTTCTAACATGCCTGAATTTTGAATGTTTCACTGGGGGCCCTTTTGTTTATACCTAACAGATAATTCCTCAGGCAGAAGGCTTTCAAGTCTTTAAAGTAAAACTGATACAATGAAGGGCATGTCGCCAGCTCTCTGGTTGTGCAGGACGGTTCAATTCAGGGGTTAGTTGAGTCAGGGTCACTGTTGAAACTGGACGCTATCCCTCTCCTTCTGCCCTTCCGATTTTGTGACATGTAAGCGTTTTGAATCATTTTTACTCTTTATGCTAAGAGGTTTGTTTTTTGGGATTGTTGCATGTACTTTGGAACAGCGTCCTTAAGTGTGGATAGCCTGTCGGTTTCGGACAGGATGAGTTGTTCGGTATTCTGTTTTCATTCCATAATTTCATAAATAAATGCTGTTTGTTTAAAACTCGGCAGTGTGACCAGCTAATTCCCTCATTGAATATGCACTGTACACTTATCTTCAAATAGCACAGTTACGAGCTTAAAAATGTTTGAGCGGTCTGACCTTGTCCTTAACAATGTACAACAACCTTGTTCATTAAAACCCGTGGGTTAACGAGTCAGGGATGCAACGAATCTGATATTGGCTGGAAGGCAGAAAGGACTGGAACCAGTGGCTGAGTAGACTTGAGGGGAGTACAGTAACATCTCCCAGTCAACCCTCACTCTTTCTCACAAATGGAATGAAATGCAATGCAGAGCGATAGAACAGATGACATTTGGGAGATGGAATGCTGAACAACAATGTGAATAGAAAAGACAATTTTAAACGTGATGGATGGAATTATAATTTACAGATAAAGTTTGTGTCTAATTTCTTCCTTATTATTGGGGAGCATACAGTACAATTCCATCAACGTGTTCTTTTCTTTCTGACTTTTAATGTCTACCAATATATTTGCACTGGACGATTTGTCACAAACGAGCATGCAGCACAATCTCTTCGAAGTGTCCTTTACTTTCTTATATTTAATTTCGACCCATATAATTTAAATGGATGAGTTTTTAGAAATAGCTTCCCTAGTTAGAGCAATACTTTATTTCTTAAGCAAAAGTGCCAGGCCTGCCCACCCACTGCTCCGCCATCCCATGTCTCCTTTTCTATCCTTTCGATAGCATCTAACACCTGGAAGATTGAATTACCACTTTTACAACAAAGAACATAGAACACAGAACACAGAACAATACAGCACAGAACCGGCCATTCGGCCCTATATGTTGCGCCGACCTTTGAAGTATTCTCAGCTCGTCGCCCTACACTATCCCAAAATCATCCATGTGCTTATCTAAGGATGGTTTAAATCCCCTTAATGTGGCTGAGCTGACTACATTAGCAGGTAGGGCATTCCAAGCCCTTACGATTCTCTGTGAGATGAACCTGCCTGTGATTAGATTAGATTAGACTTACAGTGTGGAAACAGGCCCTTCGGCCCAACAAGTCCACACCGACCCGCCGAAGCGCAACCCACCCATACCCCTACATTTACCCCTTACCTAACACTACGGGCAATTTAGCTTGGCCAATTCACCTGACCCGCACATCTTTGGACTGTAGGAGGAAACCGGAGCACCCGGAGGAAACCCACGCAGACACGGGGAGAACGTGCAAACTCCACACAGTCAGTCGCCTGAGTCGGGAATTGAACCCGGGTCTACAGGCGCTGTGAGGCAGCAGTGCTAACCACTGTGCCACCGTGCCGCCCACACTGTCTTAAATTCATCACCCCTCAATTCGTAGCTACGCCTCCTCGTATTCGCTGACGTCAACATCCTAGGAAAAAGAGTTTTACTGTCTACCCTATCTAATCCTCTGATCATCTTGCATGTCTCTAACAAATTCCCTCTTAGCCTTCTTCTTTCCAATGAGATCATACCCAAGTCTCTCAGCCTTTCCTCATAAGCCCTTCTCTCCAGACCAGGCAACATCCTGGTAAATCTCATCTCCACATTTTCCAATGCTTCCACATCCTTTTTGTAATGGGATGATCAGAACTGTACACAATATTCCAAGTGTGCCTGCACCAGCATTTTGTGTAGTTGCAACATGATATTGCGACTCCGTAACTCAATCCCTCTACGAATGAAACCTAATAAACCGTATGCCTTCTTAACAGCACAATCAACCTGGGTGGCAACTTTCAGGGATCTATGTACATGGACTCCAAGATCCCTTTGCACATTGAGACTACACAGAATCTTTCCATTGACTAAATTCTCTGCCTTTCTGGTTTTCTTCCCAATGTCCATCGCCTCACATTTAGTTCCATTTTCCACCTCTAAGCCCAATTCTACAGTTTATCCAAGTCCCCCTGCAACCTGTAACATTTTTCCAAACTGTCCACTACTTCACCGACTTTAGTGTCGTCTGAAAATGTACTAATCCATTCACTTATACCTGCGTCTAAGTCATTTATAAAAATGACAAACAGTAGTAGTCCCAAAACAGACCCTTGTGGCACACCACTAGTCACCGAACTCCAGACTGAATATTTTCAATCAACCATTACTCTCTTCCTTCTTTCAGAAAGCTAGTTTCAAATCCAAACTGCTAAATCACTCTCAATTCACGCCTCTGCATTTTCTCCAACAGACTACCATGTGGAACCTTATTAAAGGCTTTACCGATGTCCATGTATACCACGTCAACTGCCTTACCCTCATCTACATGCTTGGTCACCTTCCCCAAAAAACTCAATGAGATTTGTGAGACATGACCTGCCTTTGACGAAACCATATTGACTATCTGAAATCAAATTGTTGCTTGCAAAATGATTATAAATTCTATCTCTTATAATCCTTTCCAAAACCTTTCCTACAATAGAAGTTAATCTCACTGGTCTATAATTGCTTGGGTCATCTCTACTGCCCTCCTTGAACAAGGGCACAACATTTGAAATCCTCCAGTCCTCCGGTACTAAACCTATAGACAACAATGACTCAAATATCAAAGCCAAAGGCTCTGCTTTCTCCTCCCTAGCTTCCCAGAGAATCCTCGGGTAAATCCCATCCGGTCCAGGGGACTTCTCTACATTCATTCCTACCAGAATTGATAACACCTGTTTGTAACTAAACTCGATCCTTTCTAGTCTATTATCTCGTACCTCATTCTTCTCCTCTACCATATTCTCCTTTTCCTGAGTTAAAACCAATGAGAAATGTTGTTTTGGCCACTCTCCGATCACCACAAGGTCCACATTGAACTTCTCGCTTCTGTTTTTGACTGGCCCTATTCCTAACTTAATCATCCTTTTATTCCTCACATACCTATAGAAAGCTTTAGGGTTTTCCTTTATTCTATTTGCTAAAGACTGCTCGTGTTCTCTCTATTATCTTCTTAACTCTGTCTCTGAATGCTTCCTAGCTGATCTGTAACTTTCCATCTCGTCATCTGAACCAGGTAGCCTCACAACACATAAGCCTCCTTCTTCTTCTTAACAAAAGATGCAATTTCTAAAATAAACCACGGTTCCTTACCTTATCACTTCTTCCCTTTATGACAGCGACATACCTATCAAGGACACACAATAATTTTTCCTGAAACCAGCTCCACATTTCCACTGTCTGCATCCCCTACATGTTGCTACCCTATTCTATGCAACCTAATTCTTGCCTAATCGGATTATAATTGCCCTTACTGCATCGATAACTCTTGACCTGTGGCATGTACCTATCCCTTTCCATCGCTAAACTAAACATAACTGAATTATTGTCACACTCTCCAAAGTGTTCTACTTTAACAAAACCAAACAAGTGACCTGGCTCACTACCAAGCACCAGATTCATTGTGGCCTCTCCTCGTGTCGGCCCTTCGACATACTGTGTCAGGAAACCCCCCTCTACACATTGGATACTAACTGATCCATCTGATGTAAAAGAGTTATAGCATTACCAGTCAATGTTAGGGAAGTTAAAGCCCCCCATAATGACCACCCTGTTCCTTTCACTCCTACCCAGAATAATTTTGCTACTCCTCTCTTCCACCTCCCTGGAACTCTGCGTAGGCTATAGAAAAACTCCAAGCAGTGTGAGCTCTCCTCTCCTGTTTCTAACCTTAGCCCACACTACCTCAGTAGACGAGTCTTCAGCAAAAGTTCTCAGAGCCAACATTATAATATCCTTGGCTAAAAAGGTCACACCACCTCCTCTTTAAACTCGTTGCCTGTTCTTATTGAAAGATCTTGAACATCTCTCACCTGAGTCTCTATAATAGCTATGATGTCCCAATCCCATGTTCTGAAACATGCGCTGAGTAGATTAGCCTTCCCTGTAAAACTCATTGCACTGAAGTAAATGCATTTTAGTTCTTCAGAATTACTGTATACTCTGATTCTCTCATCTTTCTTTTCTAACTGGCATGTTCTCATCATATTCAGAGATTTCTCCATCCATCCTACAATTTACACTGCTACTTAGAGTACCTCCACTTGCCTTGTCTGTCAAGAGAAGGACTGCCTTTATCGGGTGAGCAAATCTCCTGCTACGATATCGGTTGCTTTCCCGTTTAGATTAGACCAATCCTTTTGGAACGGGCCTTTATATTCCAAAAGACATTCCAATCTCCCAAAAGTCTGAATCCGTCAACAACACAGCAGCTCTTCATTCCATTGATTTTTCTCCTTTAACCTTTCTTTTTCCCTTCCCCGCTTGAATTTGTCACTGGGAGCAAACCAGAAATTACTATGTTAAGGTTTTACTTTTAATCCTCTTCATCACCTCTTTAATTTGCTCCAGTCGGTTTTAATCTTTTCCCTAAAAATGTCATTCATACAATAATTTCTGGTTTCTAAATCACACTTTTAACAGTATGCTTGAGACTTTCAGAGACGTTCTTAATCCTAATACCGTGAAACCAATAAACCATCCTAAATTTTCGCTTGCTGCCACGGAATCTCCTGTTTATGTCCCTGACAGGAGAGACCCTGTTGCAATAATTATACAAAATCTTCTCAAACGCTGCCTAACATAAGAATTGCTCCAACAGTCCAATAACCACTGGCGCTTCCATTTTCCTCAGAGAGACTACCCCCTTCAACAGTTCCAAATACTGGACATCTGTTTGATAGAGGCATAGCCACCGGAGATTTTTGAACGACCTTTATGCCTGTCGTGACAGTCACCCATCTATCTGACTGATTTTGTTGGATAGGAACTTCCAGCCATCTTCCTCTCTATTATGCCTATGAACAGAATTTTTCATGACATTAAAATAGAAAAATAAATCCGTATACATATCAAACACATAAAAAATTAATATCAACTATTTAGAAAATTAACTCAACAAAAAGATTCCTCTTCAATAAATTCCTCGAAGAAAGACGTCTTTTCCAGAGCTGAACGCGTGTAGGACTCCCCGTAATGAATGCACATCTTCCTATTTAAAAATAGACTTTTGATTTTTGAACAAAAAATACTTTTGCATTTAAAAAACGAAGCCTTTTGAAACATGTATAGACTTTTCTAATTTGTTTTTGTAACCCCCCTTAAAAAGCTCGTTAAAGCCATATTCGTTTGAAAATAAAGATTTCTTTTGCTCCTTTTTTGTTGTTTTTGAAAGTTAATAAAACAAAATGGAAAAAATAATCTTTTATTCATTAACTATATGAGCTATATTAAATGCAAAAAAAACCAAAATAAATCTTTAACTGTGCCTGCAATCCCAGGAGCAGCTGTAAGATCCATACTGCTCTAAGAACATTTATTAAAACTTTTTTAAAAAAATTGAAGACGATTGGGCATATGTTCTAATAATTTGCTTCAAATGCAAGGTAGCTTTGGAGATATGATTTGATCTCCTACCGTGCGTATTTGTGCAGAATTTAATTGAATCTTTATCCTCATCTCTCCAGCTCTTTCAAGCAATCATATGAGCCTCTGTCCATCCTGCAGATGAAAAATTCCTTCAGCTCGCACTACTGCAGGGAATGTTAGAAAGAACATTATCCAGGTCTACGTAAAATTCAAATGTTGCAAAATAAGTCTCCTCAACCTAGTCCAGTATTAAACACATGTAAGCCTTAAGAAGAAAACATACAGAGACGAATAGTATAAAAGGGTAATTCAGCTCCATGTCCAAAAAAAAGTCTGTGGCTCTCTCATAAAAAGACCTCAACAGCATCACGCTGTAAATTCACCAAAATAGGAAGAACAAGAGACTGGAATTCTTAGTTATTCTTCTTCGAACAACATCTGAATAACAGGAGAATTAAGACAAGTCTTATCTGTGAGCTTCATAAATGATGATGATGAGAATGTGAGGGATGGATTTTGGGGGGAATGATAAATAACGTTATGGATGACACAGAGGTTAGGTGGGTGGTTCACAGTGAGAAGGAACATGTTAGTTTACAGGTCGATATAAATGGTTTGAACAGAGAGCAGCTCTTCCCCTTACTCGAGTGCTCAATATGAAGGAGGCATAATTTTGGAGTGAAAGTGACCTCACCATTAATCTGTAAAGTGACCTCATCATTAATCTGTAAAGCTTAATTGCAGATTGATGTTGAATTTAAATTCCAGCATCTGCCAAGGCGGCATTTGATCCCGAGTTCCCAGAACCTTATCTGGATCGCTGGATCAGCAGTTCGCGATAATACCACCAGGACATCGTCTTGATCTTATCATAGTCTTCTTTGTTAAGGTATGGATGACATTTTATCTTTTTACAACTCCTCTTTCACTCAGGGATTAACTTTAATTGATGTGTTTTCACTATCTTCCTAAGTATTTGCCATTGTTCTTCAAATGTTCTGCCCTTCAATCTGTTTTTTTTCGAGTCCACTCAGGCCAGTCCTTCCTCAGGCCTGTATAATTATCACTGCTCAACACAAAAACTCTCGTATCTTTGAATCTGAATGGAAAACTCCAACATTTACGCTCACTCTTTCAAGAGGATCCTCTACTACAAGATGATTTATCACTACTTCCTCATTATTCACACCAAATCTAAAAGCCAGCTCTCTGGGTGGTTTCCTTGACTCGTTGTTCTAAGAAACAATCCCTCATTCTTTCTGGGAATCGTTATTCGAGGCTACCCTTACGAAATTGATTAATAAAGTCAATATGCATACACAGATTGGCCAGTCTGTGCCCTTCTCACAATCCATTGTTAGTCCCTGGTTTTTGAAAGTATGTTTGGAGGATGGGGCGATTGTGGCATGAAATTACTTCTAAAAATAGGTTTCTTTCCATATGCTGTATTTGGATCCAAACTGATTTATCATTTTGGTCCCTCGTGCTAATATCATTTCTTAATCCAGCCTTGATATCATTCTTAATCAATGCAGCAACTCAACCTGCTGTTCCTTTTAGTCTGAATAATGAGTACCCTTGGACGTTTCACTTCCCAACACTGGCCTTGCTGTAATGCCCACCAGGCCGTATCTTTTAATATCTGTTTATGCTGTCATCTGATTTATTTTTTCCAAATATTGCGTGCATGTAGTTCCAAGGTATTTAAATAAGTTCTATTGGATTTCTTTATCTCCTTTAGTACTTTTTGTGCACTACAGTCTTCACAAACTCCATTCTTATTTATTGATCTCTGATAATTCGGAACCTATCATTTCCACTCATATTTATAAAATTGCTATGATTATTTCCCTCAGCATGGTCATTAGATCGGCCCTGCTGGTCGATTCTGTTAAACTCTACTTTCTGATCACTTGCTGTCCTGCTGCTCTCGTTCTCAGCCACCTGCATTATTCATTTAAATCCACCCGAGTTGCATCACCAAATCTCCCTGACAGGATGTTGGTGTCCCTCCAGTTAAACTGGGCCCTATCATTTTTTACTGGTCCCACCTGCGCTGGATGAAATCCCAGTGACCCAAACATCTGAAACCATCTTCCTGAACTAGGTCGTTAACCACTGATGTTCTATCTTAATCTTCCTTATCTCACTTCCACCTTGCACGAGGAATAATCTCAAGATTACAACCCTGGATATGCTGCTTTTCAACTCAGGCCGAGCTCTCTGCACTCCCCTTGCAGGATCTTGTCACATTTCCTGCTGATGTCATTGATACCAATGTGTACCACGGCCGCTGGCTGTTCACCCTCCCCTTCAGTGTGCTCTGAGCATGCTCAGAGACATCCCTGATCCTCGCACCAATGATCCTTCTTCTGAAGATCTCTTAGAATCGTAGAATCCCTAGAGTGTGGAAACAGGCCTCTTGGCCCAACATGCCCACACTGACTCTCCAAAGTGTAACCCACCCAGACCCATTCGCCTACATTTACCCCTGCCTAATGCACCTAACCTATACATCCCTGAACATTATGACCGTAGTAACTCGGCCACACTCAGTCCCCTACCGTATGTTGATTCTGGTTTCTCACAACAGATCCTGCCAGAACATCTGAACGTTCCCAGCAACTTCTGGTTTTCTCACCAATGATGATCACATACTGATCAAAACTTATCCAATTCAGTTTTGAAAAATAAAACCTGCATTTATTTTCTCAGTAGAAAACCAAATATTTGGTCGTTCAAGGATTACAATAAATATCCATTAAATTATTTTTGTTTGATCCACGATCATCAATTGTTCACTTTGACAATCCATGAATAAAAGAGATTTTTACATCTTTTGTGCATTATCCTTTGGGAAGAGCTGGGAAGTGAGGTCAGGTGATTGCCAGGAAGGTTAATTTCCCGCTTAAAAGGGACTTCCTCGACCACCAGGCCTCCATTTGCAGCAGTAGCAACAGCGAGGAGCTGAGTGGGAGAGGGCGAATTGTGCGCTGGGAAGGTATGTGAACAGATATATTTGGGCAGCGATTGAAACAGAGACACTACACATGTAACGTCTCCCACCCCGAACTCCTCATCAAACCAAAACAAAAGGACTCTGTACTGTGTTGATAAGGTGCAGCTCTTTTTTTTAAACTTGTGACTGGTTAAAGAAAAATCTTTCCTTTTCCATTTATCCAAATTAAGACCAAGTTAAGCTTTATAGTAAAAATGGCAGGAGATCTCAGAGCCATGTTGTGCTCCACTTGCTCAATGTGAGAGCTCAGGGACACAGCTGATATCTCTGACTCCTTCACGTGCAGGACATGTGTCCATCTGCAGTTCTTCTTAGACGGGATGATGGCTCTGCAGCTGCGGATGGGTTCACCTTAGAGCACTCACGATGCTGAAGAGGTTGTGGATAGCACGTTCAGTGAACTGATCACACCACAGATTAGGATTGCTGAAGGAGAAAGGAAATGGGTGACCAAAAAGCAGAGAAAGAGCAGGAAGGTACTGCAAGTGTCCCCTGCGGTCACTTCCCTCCTCAGCAGGTACACTGTTTTAGATATTGTTGGAAGAGATGGCTCACCAGGGAAAGGCAGCAGTAGCCAGATTAAAAGCAACGTGGTTGGCTCTGGTGTTCAGAATGGCGGGACAAAGAGTGGATGTGCTAGAGTCATAGGTGATTAAATGGTGTAGATAGGCATTTCTTTGGTCAAAGACAAGACTCCCGAATGGTATGTTGCCTTTCAAGTGAAAGGGTCAGGAATGCCTCAGATCGACTGCAGAACATTCTGAAGGGGAAGGGTGAACAGTCAGTTTTCATAGTGCATGTGGGGACAAATGATATAGGTGAAAAAAATCAGGATCAGGTGCTATAAATAGAATTTAGGGAGTTAGGAGCCAAGTTAAAAAATAGGACCTCAGAGGTTGTAATCTCAGGATTGCTACCAATGCCACGTCAAGGTCAGAGTAGAAAGGAAAGAATAGGGAGGATGACTGCGTTGCTTGAGAGATGGTGTAGGAGGGAGGAATTCTGAGTTTTGGGACATTGGGAATTGTTATTTGGGAGATGGGACTATTACAAGTTGGAGAGTCTACACCCGGGCTGGAATGGAAACAATATCCTTCGGAGTACTTTGGCTAATGCTGCTGTGGATTTTTTAAACTAATGTGGTAGAGGGATGGGAACCAAATGAAGAGGTTAGTTGACAGTAGTTGAAATAGCAACTACAGCCTGTACAGAAATAGATAATGAACGCAGCATGAATAAGGGGAAGAGTAGGCAGGGAGTAGATGATGAATACAAAGGGACAGGTTGTCTGAGGTGCATTTGTTTTAATGCAAGAAGTGCAGTCTGTAAGGAAGATAAACACAGGGTCGGATTATTACCTGGGAGTTGATATTATTGCTATTACTGTTACTTGGTTGAGGGAAGGGCATGATTGGCAAGTAAACATGCTCGGATATCAATGCTTCAGATGGGATGGGGGGGGTAAACGGGGCATAGGAGTTGCATCACTGGTCAAAGAGGATACCACAGCTGTGCTGAATGAGGGCGCCGTGAAGGGCTCGAACAGTGAGACAATAAGGGCAGAGATCATAAATAGGAAGGATGCAGAAATAATGTTGGGGCTGTACTACAGAAGCGCAAATATGTAAACAGGTAATGGAAAGATGTTGGAGCAACATGGTAGTGGTGATAGGTTGTTTTATTTTCGCAACATTGTCTGGGATTCACTTACTGTTAGAAGACTGGATGGAGCAGAATTTGTAACGAACAGCCAGGAGGGTTTTAAACACTACTAAATAGTCCAACTCAGGAAGGGCCATTATTGTTTTGGTGTTGAAATTTCAGTTGGGGATCACTTTGCGAGTAGTGAATGCAATTTCATAAGTTTTAGAATAAGCAAGGACAAAGACGGGAGTAGTCCAAAAGGAAGAGTGCTAAATTGGGGGAAGGTTAACTATACTAAAATTCATCCGGAACTGGGGAATGTAGATTGGGAGCAGTTGTTTCCATGTAAATCCACACTTGATACGTAGGAAGCTTTTAACGAGAGGTTGATTAGAGTTGAGGGAAGATATGTTTCTGTGGAAATGAGGTGCATGAATAGCAAGATTAGGGAACCATGGATGACAGGTGAAACTTTGAGACTAGCTTAGAAGAAAAAGGAAGTGTACATAAGGTCAAGGAGACTGAAGACAGACAAGGCTTGGGAAGGATAAGGGGAATGTGGTACCAATCTGAAACAAGGAACTAAGAGGACTAAAAGGGGTCATGAGACATATTTAGCAAAAAGGGTTTATGGAAAATCCCAAAGATTTTTATTCATATATAAGGAGCAACAGGTTAACTAGAGGAAGGGTTGGACCACTCAAGGTCAAAGAAGGAAAGTTATGCATGGAGTCAGAGAAAATGGGTGAGATTATTAATGATCACATTGAATCAGTGTTCACCAAGGAGAAATGTTGAGATTAGGTATGGATGCTTGATTCCTCTCAGTCAAGTCGAAATAAGGAGAGAGGAAGTGTTGGTTATTGTAAAAGACATTAATGTGTCCAACGTCCCAGGTCCGGATGGGATCTATCCCAGGTTACTGAGGGAAGGGAGAGAGGAAACAAATGGGACTTTAACATATATCTTTGCAGCATCTATGAATACGGGTGAAATCCTGGACGACTGGAAAATTGCTAATGGTGTTCCCTTGTTTAAGAATGGTGAGCCTGACCTTACTGGTCAGGAAGCTGCCAGAGAAAATACTGAGGGATAGGATGTATTCCCAGTTGGAACGAAATGTGCTTATCTGTGAAAGACAACATAGTTTCGAGCAGGGAAATTCATATCTTACAACTTAACACAATTACTTGAGGAAATGACAAAGTTGCATGATGAAGGAAGGTCTGTATATATCATATGCATGGACTTTAGTAAGGCGTTTGTTAAGGTTCAATATGGTAGGCCAATTGTAAAAGTGAAGTTGCATTTGATCCAGGCTGTACCAGCTAGATGGATAGAGAAGTGGCTGGGCAAAGCTCACAGAATTTAGTAGTGGAAGGGAGTTTCTCAAAATGGAGACCTGTGACCAGAGGCGCTCAACATTGATCCATGCTGGGACCACTGTTGTTTTTGATATACAGAAGTGATCTGGATGAAGGTATAGATGGCCTGATTAGCAAGTTTGCAGATGACATGAAGATTGGTGGAGTAGCAGATAGCGAAGGGAACTGAACAATATAGATGGATTGTAGAATAGGGCAGTCAAATGACAGATGGAATTCAGTCTGTGCAAATGCAAGGTGATGCAATTTGGAAGATGGAATTCAAGAGCAAAATATACAGAAAATTGAAAAGTTCTGTGATAAATTGACGCACAGATGTCTGGGTGTTCAGGTCCATTGTTCACTGAAGACTGAAATACAAGTCAACAGTGTAGTCAAGAGGGCATACAGCATGCTTTCCTTCATTCAATGGGGTATTGAGTACAAGAGTTGGCAGGTGATGTTACAGTTGTATAAGACTTTGGTTCTCCACATTTGGACTACTGCCAACAGACCTGGTTTCACATTAATAAAAGATGTGGATGCTTTGAAGAGGTTCACTAGGTATGGTGGGTGCTCGCAATGAAGAGATTTTGAGTATATCAGCGTTATTTTCATTACAAAGATGGAGATCGAGCGGGGAACCTGATTGAGGTCGACAAAATCATGAGAAATATAGATATAATGGAGTGCAAAATGTTTTCTTTCCTAGAGTGGGGGACTCAATTACTATGGGTCACGAGTTCAAAGTAAGAGGGGAAAAGTCTAGGGGAGATATGCGTGGAAAGTTCTTTGTGCAGACGGTGATGGGTGTCTGGAACACGTTACCAGCAGAGATGGTAGAGGCAGCCATGATGGCATCATTTAAGATGTTTCTGGGCAGATATATGAATAAGCAGGGAGCAAAGAGATACAGACCCTTAGAAAATATGTGACAGGTGTAGGTAAAGAATCTGGAATGGTGCAGGCTTGGAGGACCAAAGGGCCTGTTCTTGTACTGTAATTTTGTTTGTTCTTTGTTCTTTGATACCAGACAGCTTGGAAACTCTGTACATTTTCTCAATCATATGGGAATGTAATTGCATCTCACTCTTTCATTTCACTCCAATTGCAAAGGATTGAACACAACACATACATACGTAGGTACACACCCAAAGACACAGACACAGATTCACATGCATATAAACATAGCCACAGAGACCCCCACACACACACATACACACACACACACACACGGGTAACATTCTCAATAAATAGGATGATAACTGGAATTTAGGATAAAGGAGGGATGAGAGAAATTGTCCTATTCTATTTAAAAGACTATTATGTGAAGTTAGTAAGGTAAACATCACATAGCATCGGGTTATATTCCAAGCACTAGCTTTCAAAGCGCTGCTCCTTCATCAGGTGCTTGTGGAGTGTAAGATCGGAAGGAACAAAATTTATAGCAAAATATTAGTGTCATGCAACTGAAATAGTATATTCAACAAAACTGGATTTTTAAGTCTTTCATCTTTTAGAATAGGTTGCAGTTTTCAGTCCATTAATGTAAATCCCAGAACTTCACTTAAGTCATCTTCTCAAGATACCTTAAGGTTTTACAACAAAAGGTGACATCTCAGCTCAGACAATGCATTATAGATGTAAGGTCAGAGTCAGTCTGTGTCCCAGTCTTGAGTTAGACTGGTTCTATTTCCAAAGTGGAATTAACAAAATATTTCATGTAATGACTGCCTGCTTTGACTGCCTGCTATGTGTGCATTTTTGAGCAAAACTGCAAATGTATGTCTTCAAATATAATGATATTAAACTGATGCCGTGGTTAATATAGCTTCTAAATTTTCCAGTGCCTCTTGGCACTATTCTGTCCAACGAAATTCCATGTTATTCTTTAGAATATCTGTCAGTAGTGGCCCAATGCTGCTGAATTTTGAAACAAACTTCCCGAAGACTCTGCTCAGTCCCAAAAGTCAAAGCGCTTATTTCTCAATACCCAAGGAAATTCCTGCATGGCTTTCATCAATGCGGTCCTTGGGAGCATCCTTCCATGTCCGATGTCATATCCCAAGAATGTCACGAATAATGTTTTCTTTAAGTTTATTTCCAGTTTTGTTTTTAGGAATCACTCAAAGAGTTTTGCCAACTGTCCAGTGTGATCTTTCCATGAATGGCTAAAGATCACCGCATCATCAGGTTAAACTACACTATTTTTTAATCAGGCCACAAGTCTGTTCATGAGTCGGAACGTGGCTGGTGTGCTCTTCATTCCAAAGGGCATTACTTTGAATTGATACAGTCCATTTGGGTTTACGAATGCAGAAACTTCTTTCGCTTTCTCTATTAAAGATACCTGTCTTTTACAGTGCAGTGAATCAATTTTGAGATGTAACTGGCTTTTCCAACTTTCTCTATACAGTCCTGCAAATTTAGTACTGGCTATGAAAGCGATTTTGTTGTGATGTTGACCTTCCAATAGTCCTAATAAAATTGTTGAGTTTCATCAGCTTTGGGAATTAAGGATCGGCGAACTCCACTCCACTCTGCAATCACTTCCTTCTGGACCTGTTGGGCTTTGAAAGCCAGCAAAGGTATTGTTTCATTGGAACAGCAGTCTCTACTTCCACCTCATGCACACTGGTATTATTCCTCCCATTATATTCCTGCATATGTCCTCATAATGCTGCAACAAACCTTTGAACTGTCTTCTTTGGTTCTGAGACATATAGCTAATTCTCCCACCCCATTCTTCAAGGACTTCCTCATTATGTAACGTACTTTGAGGCACATCAAACTCCATTACATCTGGATCTGATTCCTCACTCGGCAGGGCAATAAATAACACCTGTTTCTCCAATTCCCTCTCTCTATTATAGTAAGGTTTCAACATATTCAGATGGAATGCCCGAAACAGCCTCTTTTCTGTCCAGCATCTTTACCAGATACTTTTCCTGACTCAACTTTTTCTCAGTTAGAAAGGGACCACTCAACCTGCCTTTGAAGGAATCTCCTACTACCGTTAATAATACTAATACATCATCCCCATGGGAGAACGTCTGAATTTTATAGTATCTGTCTGCCAACTGCTTCATTCTATTGCGCCCTATTCAGGTGCTGTTTAGTTAACTCACTTTCCCGATTTAATTGTTCCATCACCACAGCTACATAAGCCAAGTGTGAGATCTCTGACTTCGATCCTATCATTTTTTTTTGTTTCAAAGGCCCTCTCACCTCCTGTCCAAATATTAACTCAAAGGGAGTAAACTGAGTAGATTCATTTGGGGCATCTCTCATGGCAATCCATACAAATTCGTTACCTTTATCCCAATCATTCAGGGTATCCTGACTGTGTATTGTCTTCATGGTCAGTGCCACCTTTCCAAGGCTCCCTGGGATTTTACATAGTACGGACTTGATTTAAAGTGTTATATGCTATCCATGACTTCCTTAAACACCTCAGCAGTAGAATCTTTCTGGGCAGCCCATACCGTGTAAAGAAAGCTACTAACTCCTCCACGATTTTTTTTTGTCTTAATACTCCGTAATGGAATTACCGCTGCAATCTAGTAGACATATGCTTTATGGTTAGCAAGTACTGATTCCAACTTTTAGTTCTAGGAAGGGATCCTCCACAATCAATCATAGCCTTTTTGAAAAATTCTTCAAATGCGGGAATATGCAACAAATCTACTGATTGTATTACTGCCTGTAGCATACCTACCATTAGGCATGTATAACATGAGTGGCAATGTGTAACCACATCCTTGTGCATGCCAGGCCAATGGAAGTCTTCTGTACATTAATCTAAGTCCTCCTCATACCTAGGTGACCTCCTTCTGGTAATTCATGTTCTATCTCAAACACTTCCTGTCTGTATGCTACAGACAACACAATCTGATGCACCTCTGCCCATTTCTCTTCTGCTTTATCCTGTTGGTGTCTCCACTTTTATTTTAGGCTTCTATCCTTAAGATAATAACACTCATGAATACGTTTTGATTCCATTTCTGAGTTTACATCATAATGTATATCTTTTCATCTTTCTGTTGTAAGTCTCTTAGCCTTTCTAGACAAAATCACTTCTGTCTGACTCTCTGCCTGTTCAGGGTTTTCCTGTACCTTACATCAAACAGGGTATCAGCTAACTGAACCTCAACTTTTTCGTGTTTCTGTTACATTTTTCCTTCTTGCTGTAATTTATGACAGTGGCTTCTTATGACGAAACAGTCTGGAAAATGTCCATGGCATTCTTCTTTTAACTCCTTAGTTCCCTGGTCTTCGTTTGGCTTCTCTACTACAAGGGGTGTCACTCCCACCTTGGATACTGATAAATAATCCCCAAGAACAAACTGTATTCCTGAAACTGGCATTCAGTCAATCACACCTACAGTTACTTCCCTAGTCTTGATTTGGTTCTCCAACCTGATCTTACACAGGGGAACGCTAAATTTCTGCCTACCTATTCAACAAATTATTGCCTTCTCGAGCAACATGCCTGAAAGCGTGAAAATACTTTCATCTCTTACTATCAGAGACTGAACAGATCCCATATCTCATGATATGATGACTGATTTCCATTCTCGTCCTGTTCTTCCTGAGTGAACTTAACCCACTGAGATAAAGTTTTGCAGAGATCAGCAACTAACTCATATACAACCCCTGCCAAGGCTGTGCATTCTCCTGTAGCTCTTCGGCTATTCTTTAGGTCTCCTTTACTACTTTCCCTAATACGATTGGATTAGCCTCTTTTACTACATCTTTTCCCACAATGTCATTCTTCCATGACCAGCACTGTGACAATACGTGTCCCATCTTGCCACAGTGGAAGCATCTGAGGTCTTTAACTTTCTTGGAATTCTTTTTATCACAAATGGAGAACTATTCTCATGTGCTCTACTCTTTGGTTTATAGAGAAGGATCTCCCCTGCTTCCAATTTCTCTCCCTCACAGGAATGAAATTCGTGTCAGAAACTAAATTTCATGTCATGCATCAATGCACATTTCTTGGCTATCTGTGCTGCTCTTCTGACTTCTTGGAGTTTCTGTTCATCACATAAATTCTTATCATTTCTGGAAGTGAGTTTATGAAACCCTCCAGCAGAATAAAGTGTCTTAACGTCACTTCCATCTTCTTAACTTCATTTTCCTGACTAATTTGCAACTTCTGAAGTTCACACTCTCTTTCTCTTTCACCTTCTTCTCTCTCTTTTTCAGCTCACAAAACTTCTCTCCCTTTTTTCTCTCTCTCTTCTCAATCTTTTAGTCTGTCTCTTTTCAGTCTCCTTTTCTCTCCCTCTCTCTTCTTTCTTCTCTCTCTCTTTTTGCTCAGCTAATATCCCTCTCTCCTTTTCTTTTTCTTCCCACTCCATTTGGCTCATTCAAAGCTTACAGTTTTCTAACTCTGCTGCACACCAGTGTTTGACCAAATCCATTTCAATTTCAGCTTTCCGTATGTTCCTGGTTAAAACCAATTCTAATCTGTTTGCTAATTCCAAAAGAATATCCTTCCACTGTCTTTCTAACATTCCTTGGCAATGTTGGGAAGTATCTTTAAACCTCAGAACATGTTTAGCAATGTTAAGGGCCATTTCCCTCTCTTTTAATTTAACCGACCACATTTAATCAAAATGAAACAAATTATTTCACCTACGTTTTATTTAAAGATTTACTACATTAATCACCAAGTGTGTAAATCTGCTGGGATCTTTTGTACCCCAATTCTCTTCAAACCTGTCCAAATTCTAGACGAGCCTCCAATCTGTTAAAATGGAGAGGTCGAACCATTACTAAATAAAACTGAACGCACATAAACGCACGCCTCACCTTGTCATCTGTTCAAAGTGTGAGGGACTGAAGGGGACTCCTAATTTCCACGACTTAAAGAAAAGTAACAATTGTGTTTCTGAACAGAACACGAAACAAAACTAAAAAGAAAGTGAACACTGCTTCCCTTAACTGAGCACAACCCTATTGACATGCTGTTCCAATAACAAACAATAAAGATTGCATTCACTTAATCACATGTCTACACAGTCTCTACCTTCTCTGCTGTAATCAATCTGCTACCCATTGATTTTTCTGGGTCGTCTTATTCGTTTTTCTGAAGCGAAAGTTAGAACTGCAGCTGCTGGAGATTAGAGTCAAGAGTGTTGTTCTGATGAAGGGCTTTTGCCCGAAATGTTGATTCTCCTGCTTCTGGGATGCGACCTGACCCGTTGTGCTTTTCCAGCACCACACTCCCGACTTTTTTTTATTTTTACTCTGAGTATGTTTTACAGCAAAATGCATCTTTTTGATCAACTGCTTTCTGATTTCTTTGAGAGCAAGATTTTTGATAGGCAGTTAGCTCTTCGACTCTACAGCAGTTACTCTGTTGTTCAGTGGCAGTTGCTCTAACCAATTTTCAAAATGCCCACTCTTTTTTATACTCCCAACATCTTTCTCTGTCACTGGTCTCTGTCACAATAAATTCAAAGTCAATTTGGTTTTAGTATCGTGGGCTTATGTTAAACTATTTCATTATATTTGAATTGCTGTCAAAACAGCAACGAAAACTCAGGTATCCATTTAACAGCTAATTGTTACATGTATCCGTTTTCAAACAACTCAACTTCAAGCCCTTCCATTTGGGCAGCTGAGCCTGCACTTTGAGTTTACTTCAATATTCAGAAAACAATGTTCATTTTAAAGTGGATATACGTCCTTTGGCTTTGTAACAAACGCCATTTAATAACAAATCATTAACGATGGTTAATATTTAAAGTGCATATTGATTTATTTTCATTCTTAAATTATTTGCAAATAGGTAAATCTCATATATTTCAGTGCGAAATTAAATTTGTTAATTATATTTTAATTCATAAGAATGTTAAATCAATTTGATTGTTGGATTGTTTGATCACTGCGAATGTGTAATGGGTTAGAGGCAAACAACTTTCATTTGAATATTGACGTTGAATATTTAATCATGATTGTACAAAAATGAGGCGAATATTCTCTGTTGTTCAGTGAAATAGTCGGAATTCACATGTTATTGCTGCCCCCAATTTACAAAACACAGTAGATATTTCATTATTGTTCATACCAGGAAACTCATCACTTGCAATCACGACCTACATAAGAAATAGTTTCCAGAAGACCTGAATTCAGGCATAGTGCTACTGGAACTGAAAGCTGTCTGTTATATTGAGTGACACACTGGCCTGCTCCTCAATCTGTCCAAAGTCCTTCCAACCTGAGTCAGGGCATTCATTCAAACATACTTTCAGAATAAATCATTTGCGGCCCACCCTGGGAAGGTGTAAACCAACCAATAGACTATCGCTGGTCTTAGTGCAGATACAAATGCTGTCCAAATTACATACCAATGACTGACCAGCAAACTGGTCTTACAAATTCATCTTCAGTCTCAGCCTGCTCCAAGGAGCTGATGTATGGGCATGTCTTGCCAGAATGCATTGCACAAGCCACTTGACAGCATCTGGCCTGCCTCTTAGATTCCAGGTATTTGCATCCTGCACCAGACCCAAAATGAAGAAATTCGCAATTTGACTGTCTCCTGTAGCACACTGTGTCTCACAGTGAACATTCTAAAGCCATAACAAGTAAATGTCACTTTCACATTCATCAGTGTCAAAATAAAATTGAACTTCAGTGTAGATGGCCAAAGATTAATACTTGGGTCATCCAACCTGCTTTTGAATGGGTTTCAATCGAGATCGGTCCTGTAGAGTTGCTCTTAGGGAAACAGCAGCAAATGCCAAGCCAAGAACCACTTCAATAACAGAACTTTGTGGATTTTGTCTGATGTATGTCACCACACACATTGTACTGACACTCAGTTGAATGTAACAATGGACACCATAACTGCAATAACCATAACACCCCTCCTTAGCTTCCTGACACCACACACCTCATTCCCTTCCACATTTACCAATTGATGAGACACCATAACCTGGGTGAAACCGGCTGTGCTTCATGTGAGCTTGTCCACTCCATAATGGCCTATTCAACCAACTTTCTGACTGCTTTCCATTTCAGGACTACCTATGGTGCTGTCTTCCTGAGCAAGTGCGATTCCTAATATTGAGAGGATCATGGAATGGAAAACATAGGAAGACACCAACTATTTTATGCGAGAACCTCCATGATGAGAGGCAGTTTTGAACTACCAGAGGGAGAGTGATTACTGTTCACAAAGGGTCAGCACAAGCCGGTATCCTGCACACTCCAGCAGCATCGTTGGGAGCACATGCACTTCTGGAGAGACTTAATAAACACTGCCCATTATTGAAGGCTGTCCCCCTGCACACTGAGTGCGGAATTAATCAGCAGAAACTCATGGTATGTGGAGATGATCGCTCAGTTCTGGAAACTGGCATTTTTTTATCAATTTAAAAAAATGATGTTTCAATAGATATTGCTTTGGGAAGCCTGATAACAAACAGTGAATGGTTATAGAACTCCGAAGTATAGCGAGGTACAGACTTTTCCTGTTATTATATTGCAGACTGGATGTCCTTTGGCTTGGTCCTAGGAGTATTACACGTCAGGCAGATGTGATAAGGGAACAGATTGACATGTGAAATTGTGACATTTTTTGCCATCAGAGGTTGCAAGAGGTCAGGATTGGTAACTCTATATTCTATAGCATAGGAGCTATAGGTAGGAGATGGTGTTCTTTTATTAATTAAGGAATCAATTATTGCTGTAAAGCAGGACAATATCTTGGACGGGCCTTCAACTGAGGCTTTGAGGATAGTGATTGGAATAAAAACGTGACAGGCAATTGCTAGGGTCATATTATTGAACCCCAGTTAGAAGAAAATACATGAGCCAATGAGCCAATGTGCAACTAATCCCTGTAGCATTTAAAAACAATGATGGTAATTCTATTTATGCTTTTCAAAATCCAACATTTATTGGAGGCAGTCACGCGCTTTTAAGAAGGGACACATATATTGAAAATTATTGCTGAGAGCTTCTGAGATCAGCATGTCGAAGATACAAGAGATGGTGCATTGCTGGACCCAACTTAATCTCGACCCACTTGCCAGCACCTGACCTATATCCCTCCAAACCCTTCGTAATCACGTACACAGCCAGATGCATTATAAATGTTGCAATGCTAATTCTGGGTAAAGCTATAATCGAAAAGCGTGGAGTGGGGAGGGGTGTTCATGCTCAAAATGGATTTGATGAGAGTATTGGCCCAACATTTTACAATTTAAGATCACATGATGCACAAAGGACCAGACAGAACCTTCAACATCTGCAAATATTCAGAGCTGAATAACAAAGTAAAGAGAAGCTTAATGCAGCTATAAAGTGAGCAGATCAATGGAATCCCTGTAAGAATGTAGAATTTGTAACACTGAAATTAAGGAAATCAGCAGAAAAGCAAAACTGGGTTGTGATAAAATATCAGTGGGTGTTCAATCGCTATTGCTGGGGAAGAGGATAACTCAGGAAAGAATGGGGAGTATTAGGGATCAAGGAGGCAGCCTGTGCACGGATCCGGAGAATATGTTAAATACATCCTTCATATCAGTCTTCAGTTTGGAGACTGACTTATTTGAATCGGGGAGAGTAGCAGAAAAAAGAGTGAACACATCCCCAGATCTGGAAAAGCTGCATCTTAACTGATACGGGAAAAGAAGGAGGAAGTTACAGGCTCTGACCCTCTTTTCTTACTGTGCTTTTGCCACAGAAGATATGTGATAGAACGGGATGCAATCAATTGTAGGTTGTACAAGGTGTGCTAGAAATAAACAAGATAGTTAATACCACCAAGTCTCATATCAGTGAGAGGGAAACAATTATAGAAGATTCTGAAAGCTAATGAGCCTGGATCATTAAATATCAAGGTTGAGAGACATATTTTTATTCAATGAATCAAAGGTTACAAGGAAAATGCAGGAAAGTGGAATTGAGGATTATCTGAACAAACATCATTGAACTGAAAGGCATGGCATACTCGACGAGCAGCTGGGCAAACTGTTGTTCCTATGCCTCATGGTATCTAATCTGCTGTTATCCCTGTATTCGCAAGAACAACAACCTCTCTCTGAGACACAGTTCAAAATGCAACTGACTAATTCAAGGAGTTTATAAATACAATACCGATAGCCAGAAATATTTTTGAAGCAGGAAGCCAATTAGTAGTTTATAACTTTCAATGAAATGTAGTCTAATTCTTTGAAATACTAGGGAACACAGGCAGAGTTTGTCATGGCCCTCGTTGATAGAATTTTCCTTGGAAGAAGTCTATTTAACCTTGATTGCTATCTCTCTGTGGCAATAATATATTTTCTGAGATAAAGAATCAAAACTGCAAATAGTCCTCCGTGTACAATCTAGCCAAGTCCCTCTGGCAATAAAAGTTTTCAATCCACTGACATTCCAAGTAGTTTGCTGCACCTGTATGTTTGACGTCTGTAACTTATAGACAAGGGCACTTACGTTTTATTTAAAACTGTACTTCCAACATTTTAAGATTTAAGAATTATACAGCACATCAATTTCACTAAGCAATGGGATAACTTTCTGTTTCCACATGATATGACACTTGCACTGATCTAGCCCATGTGGACGCCTATTCAATCTTCATAAATCCTTACACCTTCTTCATAGCACATATTCCCACACAAGAATTACTTTAAATCCTTCATTCTGCTTGCTGTCTTTTCACTAATAATTAATCCATCGAGTGGGTTCGTAATGCTAGAATTGTTAGGGTGCAGGAGGCCCAGTGTTCATTCACAGGCTCTTCAAATCAGCATCATTACCTCCACCCAATATCCTGCCTTTCCTCTGTATCCTCCCTGACTCATCTTGAACACAACCTACTTCTTTTATTTCTTACTATGAAAAGCAATCTAACTGTCTTTGTTGGAGAACAATCTCCTCTGAGTAAATATTCTCAACTGAAGCAAAGGCAATGAATGAAGTACATCACCTCGGCATTCAAACTGACCCTCAGCAGCCTTCGATAGTCAAGATTGAGTTGACACGTTTCAGGTTATCCACTCGACATCCGTCTTGTTCCCTGTTTTGGTTGGTATTGTTTAGTTCTTTGTTTACTTAGACTTTGATTACTTCCAGTGTGGAAACAGGCCCGATGGCGCAACAAGTCAATACCGGCCCACTGAAGAGCAACCCACCCAGACCCATTCCCCTACATTTACCTCTTCACCTAACACTACGGGCAATTTAACATGGCCAATTCACCTAACCTGCACATTTTTGGACTGTGGAAGGAAACTGGAACACCCACAGAAAACGCGCGCAGACATGGGGAGAATGTGCAAACTCCACACAGACAGTTACCTGAAGCAGGAATTGAACCCAAATCTCTGGCGCTGTGAGGCAGCAGTGCTAACTACTGAGACACCGTGCTGCCCAATTACATCTGAATACCTGAGATAGAAACACTTTTGCAAAAGAAAGGTTGTGACAGATTTGGGCCAAGGGCAGGTAAACCAGAGTTAGGCAACAAATCAGTTATAATCTCCTTAAATTGTGGAACAGGCACAAAGGGTTCAACAACCTCATACTGTTGCTATGGTCTTGTGTTCCATGTTGCAATGGCACGGTGACCATGCAGCCAATTACAAATTCATTTCAACAGATAAATGTCCATTAAAATTACATGGAGTAATTGATTGTAACAAAATAAATTCGTATTGCCAAAAGAAATCTAGGAACATACTTTGAAACGTTATGCTGTCCATATATAAGGAAGGGTGTATTTGCTGTCCACCTTGATTGCCACCAAACCCACAACAGTCACTGCCTCCACTATCAACTCTCAAAGGAAGCAGTGAATCAAACAGGATAAACTGTAGATATTTAGCAAAGTTCATTGCACAGCACCTTCATAGCCATGGCCATCTGCAATATCAGGGGCAACAAATCCATGAAAACACCACCCCGTGCAAGTTACATATAAAGCTAATGACTTTCCTAACATGGAAATACATCTCCATTCCATGGGTTTCACTTGAAGAATACCCTGGCTTTCTTTCCCTCACATTATTGTGGGTGTCCCTGCACCAAACAGACTGCACATGCTCAGGTAGACAGCGCACCACCACCTTGTCCAGAACAACAGTATATGGATAATAAATGATGGCCCAGCCGTCAATGTCTGATGTCTATCACTGAATAATACACTAATGTTTAACAGCTTGCAATCTGGGTTTCACTTCCCGAATAAATTTGGTCGATATTCTTGAGTTTCAGGAAATCGATACATGATTTGATTGAAATATAAAAGATTTTGAATTGCAAGGGCTTGATTGGGCAGATACTGAAAAAATATTTCTGTGGGTCAGTGAGTCCAAAACACGATGACAGTGTCTCAGGATAATGAACAATTTATTTGGGTCTGAGAGGAGGTGAAATCACTTCAATTAAAGTGTGTTAGAGTGCTTCGTATTTGCTATCTTAAGAATTGTGGATGCATTGTGAATGAAAACTGAAAAGTTCATCGAAGTATGGATGATCCCAAGGTTAGAGGAGGTTACAGAACTAGGGAGTTATAGGTGCAGGAGGATGTTACAGATATAAGGAAGCTGTAATAGGACTGGGAGATTGCCTGGATAGTGATGGGTTTATGGTCTGGATGTTAGGGAAGGACGTATGTGCTGGAAGAGTTTACAACAATAGGGAGGACTGGAGGAGTTTGAGGTGTTTATAGCGAGAGGGAGGTATGTAATTCCGAGAGTGGGTTCCACTCATGTGGAGCGCCGTATATGCTGGAGGAATCCTCAGTCACAGGAAAAGGTGAAGATGCTGGAGATCAGTTCGGGTGGAGTGGTGGAAATGTCACAGTGATAGGGAGGTGTGCAGTGACTGGAAGAGATTCCAGAGATAGGGAGTGTTGTTGTGGCTGGACGAGATTCCAGAGATAGGGAGAGTTGTAGGGGGCTTGAGGATGTTGCAGAGATTGGGAAATGTGTAGTGTCTTAACTAGGATACAGAAATTGGGAGGTGCGTAGGGTCTGTAGGAGCGTACAGAGATAGGCAGGTGTGTTTTGGATGGAGTGACATTTTTGCCATCAGAGATCTGTTTGAAGGAGATCAGGATTGACAATTTAATATTCTGTAGTACAGGAACTGTAGGCTGGACATGATTTGGTTTTATTAATTAAGGAGTCAATTACTGCAGTAAAGAGAGTCCTCCAGGTATAGTCTGGCCAAACTCCAACTCAACTGAAGCAAGACATCTCTCCTCTTGTGCTTACATCCTCTGACAATAAAGTTTCTCATTCCACTGTCTTTCCAAATAGCCTGCTGCACCTTCAAATTAGACGTCAGCAGCGTATATACAAGGACACTTTAGGTTTTATGTATATCTGTACTATTACAATTTATGAAATACAATGCATATTAATTTCTTCAATAAAGTAGATAACTTCACCGTTTCTGCATCATATGTCATTTGCAATGACCTTGCCCATATGGAGGCCCGTTCAATTGTCATAAATATTTACATCTTCCTCACAGTATACATTCCCACACTGTATTAACTGTAAATTATTCACTCTGTTTCCTGTCTTTTCATGAATACTTAATCCATCCGAGTACATTCGTAATTATAGTTTTGTTCGAGTGAATGAGGTCCATAGTGTTCTCACTGGCCCTTCAAATGAGCATTATTACCTACACCCAATTTCCTACTTTGACTATGCAACCTCCTTGACGCATGCCAAACACAATCTACATCTTTTATTTCTTACTTTGAAAAGCTGAAGAACTGCCTTTGTTGAAGAAACTATTCGCAACAGAAGCAATGGCAATGAGTGAAGAACATTCAAATTGTCCCTCAACAGCCTTCTGTAGTCAACGCTGTGATGACACGTTTCAGGTTATCCATTCAAAACCCATCTTGCTACCTGTTTTGTTTGGTATTGTTTCGTTCTTTGTTTACACCTCAATACCTGAGATAGAAACCCTTTTGCGAAGGAGGGCTCGTGACAGATTTGGGCCAAAAGGAGTTATGTGACAAATCAATTATAATCTCCTTAAATTGTGGATCAGGCGCAAAGAGTTCAACAACCTAATCCCGTCCTGATCGTGTTGTGTTCCACATTGCAACGGCATGGCGACCATGCAGCCAATTACAAACCTATTTCAGCAGATAACTGTTCAATTAAATTACACGGAGTCACTGATTGTAACAAATTGAAGTTGTATTGTCAAAAAGTAGCTAAGACCATATCTAGAACAGCTATGCTGCCCATGTATAAGAAAGGGTATATGTGTAGTCCAGCTTGATTGCCACAATATTCACAACATTCACTACTTCCACTATCAACCCTCAATGGAGGCAGTGTGTACCAGCTTCAAGATACAATGCAGACATTTTTAAAAGTCCATTTGACAACAGCTTTCAAGCCTTGATCATCTGAAGTAGCAAGGGCAATAGGGCGGCACGGTGGCACAGTGGTTAGCACTGCTGCCTCACAGCGCCAGGGACCTGGGTTCAATTCCCGCCTCAGGCGACTGACTGTGTGGAGTTTGCACGTTCTCCCCGTGTCTGCGTGGGTTTTCTCCGGGTGCTCCGGTTTCCTCCCACAGTCCAAAGATGTGCGGGTCAGGTGAATTGGCCATGCTAAATTGCCCATAGTGTTAGGTAAGGGGTATATGTAGGGGTATGGGTGGGTTGCGCTTCGGCGGGTCGGTGTGGACTTGTTGGGCCGAAGGGCCTGTTTCCACACTGTAAGTAATCTAATCTAATCTAATCTACGGAAACACTAACCCTGCAAGTTGCACATAAAGTCAATGCCATTCTGACTGGGAAATATATCTCAGTCTCACGGGTGTCACTTGATGAATATCCTCCTTTCATTCCCTAACATTATTGTGGGTGACCCTGCTGTATGGGAAGCACACAGCCACCTTGTCCAGAACAACAGTGCATGGGCAATAAGTGATGGCCCACTCAACAATGTCTGATACCTATCAATGAATAATAGACAAACATTTCATTGTTTGGTATCTGAGTGTCCCTTGCTGCATTTTTGAATAGATTTAATCGATATTCTTGAGTCTCAGGAAATGGAGAAGTGATTTATTTGAGGTGCAAAAGCTCCTGAGTGGAAAGAGCTTGATAGGGCAGATGCTGTAAAATTGCTTCTGTGGGTCTGGGAATCCAAAACATGATGACAGGATCTCAGGATAAGGGGAAACTTATCTGGGACTAAGATGATGTGAAATTATATTCCTCCATGGGTCTCAGATTATTAAGTATTCGCCATCTCAAAGATTGTGAATGCACTGTCAATGAATACAGTGAAAAGTTGACAGAGATATGGAGGAGCTTCTGGTTAGATGAGGTTACTGTGATATGGACGTATAGGTTCAGGATTTTACAGATGTACGGAAGCTGCAATAGAACCGAGAGATTACCGAGATACTGGCTGGTGTATATGCTAGAATTCTTTACAAAACTAGAGAACGCTGTAGGAGCTATAAGTCTTTCCATAGGCAGGGAGGAATGGAGGAACTTGTGAAGTTTATAGCGAGAGGGTAGTATGCAATTGCGAGAGTGGGTCCAGAGATATGGAAGGTTATACGTGATGAAGGAAGCCACAGTGATAGGAAGGACTGAAGATACTGCAGGAGATTATAGAGATCAGTCGGTGTGGAGAGTTGGAAGATGTATGTGTTGGTGGAGGTTATGCAGATAAGAATAGGTTTAATGTTGGAGGATGTCAGCAATATAGGGAGGTGTGGAGAGGCTGGAGGAGATGACAGAGGTCAGGAAGACCATTGATGATGAATGAAGTTCACAGAGGTGGGGAAGGATAGAGCACCTGGAGGAGTTTACAGGGATAGAGAAGAATGAAGTGGGTGAAGGAGGTACAGAGATGAAGAGGGATGTAGTGACTGGGTGTGGTTACTGAAATTGAGAAGATGTAAGTGTTTATAGAACATGGAACAATACAGCTCAGAACATACCCTTTTGCCCTCGATGTTTCACTGATCTGTGAACCAATCTAAGCCAATCCCCGGCACTACCCCATAAGGATCGTATAAATCCCCCTAACATGGCTGAGTTAAGTACATTGACAGGCAAGGCATTCCATGCTCTTACCACTCTTTGCGTAAAGAACCTACCTCTGACATCAGTCTTAAACCTGTCACCGCTCAATTTGTAGCTATACCCCCTCGTACAAGCAGATGTCATCATCTGAGGAAAAAGAATTTCACTATCTACCCTATCTCATCTTCTGATCATCTTGTATGTCTCTATAAAATCCCGTCTTAGCCTTCTTCTCTCCAATGGGAACAGACCCAAGTTTATTAGCGTTTCATCATAAGACCTTCCCTCCAGACCAGGCGACATCCTGGTAAAGCTACACTGCACCTTTTCCAATGCTTTCCCACCCTTCCTGTAATGGGGCGACGAGAACTGCACACATTATTCCAAGTGTGGCCGCACTAGCATGTTGTGTAGTTGCAGCATGACAATACGGCTGCAGAAGTCAATACCTCTACCAATAAAACCTAACACACTGTATGACTTCTTAACAGCACTATCAACCTGAGAAGCAACTTTCAGGGATCTACGGACATGGAAACCAAGATCCATCTGCACATCCACATTACCAAGAATCTTTCCATTGACCAAGTATTCTGCCTTCCTGGTATTCTTTCCAAAATGAATCACCTTTAGCTGAATTGAAACTCTATTTGCCACCTGTTAACCCAATTCTGCAGTTTGTCCAAGTGCCCCTTCAACCCACAACATTCTTCCACACTGTTCACTACTCCTCTGACTTTAGTGTCATCTGCAGACTTACTAACCCATACACCTATGCCTGCATCTAAGACATTTATAAAAACGGCAAACAGTTTAGTCCCAAAACAGATCCTTGTGGCACACCATAGTAACCGGACTCTGTGCTGAATATTTTCCATCAACCACCACTTGCTGCCTTTTACAGAAAGCCAGTTTCAAATCTAAACTGCTAAATTACCCTCAATCCCATGCCTCTGTATTTTCTACAACAGCCAACCATGTGGAAACTTATCAAAGGCTTTACTGATGTCCATGTACACCACATTAACTGCCTTACCTTCTTACACATGCTTGGTCACCTTCTCAAAAACCTTAGTGAGGTTTGATAGACATGACTATGTTGACTATTTGCAAACAAATTGTTACTTGCCAAATGATTATAATCTCTTATAATCCTTTCCAAAATATTTCCTACACACCCATAAGGCCAACTTGTCTGTAATTGCTTGGGTCATCGTACTGCCCTAATTGAACAAGGGCAAACATTTGCAATCCTCTAGTCCTCTGGGACTAAACATGTAGACAATGAAGACTCAAATCTCAAAGCCAAAGATTCCAACAACTCCTCCCTAGCGCCCCAGAGAATGCTCGAATAAATCCCATCTGGCTGAGGGAACATTTTCACTTTCATTCCTTCTCGATTTGATAGCACTTCTTCCTTACCAACCTCGATACTTTCTCGTCAAATATCTTGCATCTCATTCTTCTCTATAATGTTCTCCTTTCCCTGAGTTAAATCTAATGAGAAGTGTTCATTTAGCACCTCTCCGATCTCCACAGAATTGACAATCAACTTCACACTTCTGTCTTTGACTGGCTCTATTCCTACCCTAGTCATTATTTTCTTCCTAACGTACCTACACAAAACTTTAGGATTCTCCGTTATTCAACCTCCTAAAGACTACTCATGTCCTCTCTTTGCTCTTCTAAAGTCTCTCTTTAAATCCTTCCTAGCTAATCTGTAACTCTCCATCGTCTCATTGTCACATAAGCCTCCTTCTTCTTCTTAACAACAGATTCAATTTCTGTAGTAAATCACGGTTCCCTTACATTATTACTTCCTCCCTGCCTGATGGGGGCATGCTATTCAAGGACACGCGATGCCTGTTCTTTAAACCAGCATCACATTTCCATTATCCCCATTCCCTGTATTTTGCTACCCCATTCTATGCATCACTCGTCCTGCCTATTCGTGTTACAAATGCCCTTCCCTCATTGATAACTCTTGCCCTGTGGCATGCACCTATCCCTTTCTCTCACTAAACTAAATGTGTTTAGGGAGGTTTTATATACTTACGAAAAGGTAGAGATACTAGAGAATGCCAGAATCATGAGGCGGTATGGAAATGCTGGACGAGGTTACAGAGATCATGAGAGTCTAGTGGTTGAATGAGGTTTACAAAGTTCGGGAGGGGGCAGTGGCTGCACAAGGTTGAAATGACACGGTATATTTGAGAGCAGCTTAGAGAGATATGAAGGGTTTCTAGGGGCTGAAGTAAGTCATAGATCAAGGGAGATATATAGATGATGGAGGAGGTTAGAGAGATAAGGAGGGATGTAGGGTTTGGACGTGGTGAGAGAGAATATGCGGGATGCCATTTTGGAAGTGGTTAGAGAGATAAGGAGGGATCTTAGTTTGGAGAAGGTTGCAGAGTTAGGGAGAGGTGAAGGAGTTGGTAAATATTAGAGAGAAATATTATTGAGAATAGTATTCAATTTGAAGGAGGTCAGAGAAATAGGAAGGTGTGTAGGATTTGGAGATGATTAGAGAGATAGGGACGGATCTGGTTTTAGAGTAGATTATAGCGACAGGGAAGGGTTGATGAAGTGGAGAGTATTACAGAGGTAAGGAGTGTGTAGGATTTCGACCACGTTAGAGAGGTAAGGAGGGATGTCGGATTTGGAGCAGGTTAGAGAGACAGGGATGGGTGTAGGATTTGGAGCATGTAAGAGACATAGGGAGGGTTCAAGGGTTTGGAGGAGGGTGGAGAGATAGGGAGGGAACTCTGTTTAGAGGAGGTAAGAGAGCTCGGAAGTGGAGTAGGATTTGGACGAGTTTAGAGAGTTAAGGAAGGATCAGGGTTTGGAGGACTTTGCAGATATAGGGAGTATTATCGGGGCTGGAGTAGGTGAGAGAGATAGGGGGGGTGTAGGGTTTGGAGGACGTTAGAGAAATAGCAATGGATCTGGTTTTGGAGGAGGTGAGAGAGCTAGGAAGAGGAGTTGTTTTTGGACGAAGTTAGAGAGATAAGGAATGATCTGGGTTTGGAGGAATTTGCAGAGAGAGGGAGTGTTATGGGGCTGGAGTAGGTTAGAGAGATAGAGAGGGGTATTGCGTTTGGAGGTGTACAGGGAGGTAGGGAGAAGTGTAGGGATTAGAGGAATTTACAGAGGTAGGGAGGTGTAACATTTGGAGGATTTTAGAGATGGGGATAGGGTAGGGTTTGGAGGAGGATACAGGGAAAGGAAGGTTATGAGGTTGGAGTAGGCTAGAAGGATTGAGAGGGGTGTAGGGTTTGGAGATGTTTACTGAGATAGTGAGGGTTGTAGGGTTTGGAAGACGTTACAGAAATAGGGAGGGGTATAGAGTTGGAGGTGTTTACAGAGATAGGGAGGATAATGGCTCTGCAGATATTTATAGACTTAGATTGGTTGATGAATGGACAGACAAGGGACAGAGAGTAATTGAAGGAGTGAAACCTTGTAGTGTCCAATCACGAGAGCCAAAGAGTCAGTCTCATATACAGGAGAGGCCCTTCTGCTGACTGTAATAAAAATAAAAGGCCCTGTAGACCCTGCAAACTCCTCTTTCCTAATGCCTTGGAGTTTATGCCAAAATTGAGAGAGATGTCCTCCAGACTGCTCAAGCAACAATGTGACATGATAAAACCTCATGGGGTCATGTCAAAGCCTGACACGGAAACCTCCTGCTGATTCACCTCCCTCAGCCTCACGGTGTCAGATCAAACACTGGCATGGAAATATCCTGCTGACTCCCTTCCCTCAGCTTCACGGTATCAGATCAAACACTAACACGGACGCCTTCTGCTGACTCCAATTCCTCAGCCTCACAGTGTCAGGTCAAACACTTTCACAGAAACCTCCTGCTGATTCCCCTCCCTCAGTCCCACGGTGTCAGATCAAACACTGATACGGAAACATCCTGCTGACCCCCCTCCTCAGCCTCATGGTGTCAGATGAAACACTGATACGGAAACATCCTGCTGTTCCCCGCCCCCCCCCCCTCCTCAGCTGGTGGATCAGTGTCCCTCTACATTGAACAACACTTGGAGCAAGGACTGACGGAGTGACAGAGCTGGAGAATATGCACTTGGTACGCCATTTCAAAACGAACACCAAGAGGGGCTCAGCAGCAGCAGCACTGCTGATCGAGGTGGTCGGGTCCAAAAGGACATAACTGCTTCACTGAGTCTGCACCGGGTCAGGGGGAACGACTGACAGGGAGAAACATCCTTGACCTCACCCTCACCAACCGAATGGCTGCAGACACATTGTTCGATGACCGTATTGGGAATGGTGACTCCCACACACTGTTTCAGGAGACAGAGTTCCACTTTTACATCGTGAAGACCCCCTGTGTATATATGACACCATCACGGTGCTAAACATGGCAGGTTTACAATAGATTTTGGAATTTTCCACTGGCCTATGTGAGGTGGTTCTGGTTATTACCAACAGCAGCAGAATTGTACTTCAGTACAATTTTCACTATCACTGCCTAGCGTATGCTCCACTTTATCCTGACCATCAAGTCAGGGATAGATCATTGTTCAATGGAGAATAGAGGAGGGCCTACCTATAGTAGCACAAATTACATCTCAGAATGATGAAGTTACTAAATTGGGCCCCTTCCTCATCACCTAGTATAAATAGCAAATGATACACAGATCTAACCAATGAATCAGGAATCATCTCTGCAATCCTCTCATATGCAGTCTGGGTGAGTGGTGGTGGACAATTATACAATTCACTGGGGAACGGAGATTCACAAATACCACCTTCCTCAAAGATTGAAGAGCCCAGTACTATAATAGAAAAGCTAAGGCTGAAACTTTCACAACACTGTTCAGACAGAAGTATCGATGGGATGGTCAAATTTAGTCTCCTCCAGATGGTAATCTTCATCTAAACGACGTACAACAAGAGAACACACAGCTGAATTCTAGAGATGAAGCAACAGTGACTGCATTTAACATCATCATAACTGCATTTGACCAAGTCTCGTATCCAGGATTAACAGCAAAACTGGAGCAAATAGGAATCATCTGCAGAAGTTACACCTGATGCAAAGGAAGGTGGCTGAGGTTGGTGGAGAGCAGCCATCTCAGCTCTGCAGCAGTTCCCCAGGAGAAAGGATTCTGGGTAAGCCTGCAGATCAGAAACGGAAAGGTAGGGCACCATACCCCGACAGGAAGGTAGGGCTGCTCTCTCATTAGACAGAGACGGCTGGCGGTAGATTAACTGGACAGTCATCGTGCCTCAAGTGAGGGAGAGCTCGAGTAGGACAGCCCTTTTCAGACACCTCAGACAGTGCAGGAATTGAACCCACACTGTTAGCATTAATCTGCATTACAAACCAGCTGTCCAAATAACCAAGTCATCACTCAGCTCCACGTGGTAGATATTGTAATATTATTCCATTTAGATATGTTGCTAAACACCTCTTGAGCAGGTGGAACTAGAAGCCAGATTACTAGCTCAGAGAGAGGGACAGCATCAGTGAGCTGTAAGAGTGCTCTCTCCCCTAGGCTTAATAATTTTCAGCTGCTTCATAAATGACCATCCCTACTCAGGTGAAGTCACAACTGGGGATGTTTGCCAATGATTGGACACTATTCAACACTATTTGTGATTTACTCAGATACTGAAACAATCCTTGTCCAAAATGCAATGAGGACCTGGAAATAAAGGTGTGTGCTTAACAGTGACAAGTACCATTCCTATTGCACATTTGCCAGTCAATGACTACCTCTAATAATTGAAAATGGAATCATATCCTCTAGCATTCAATGCCACCATCATCACTGAACTCCCAACAACCAATATCCCGGGGCTTACGGTTAACCAGAACTGGACTGACCATATAGTTTCATTACCCATTCCTGTGAAGGGCTTATGCTAACATGTCGACTCTACTGAATCTCAGATGCTGCCTGACCTGTTCTGCTTTTCCAGCGTCACACATTGACGCATATAAATTAATTGGCGACAAGAATATCTCAATGGCTAGGAATCCTGCAGAAATAACATACCTCATGATTTCCAAAAGCCTGTACACCATCTATAAGAAACACATTGAATGTGTGTGCAATGAAATACCTGCCCCTCCACATTTGCCTGTAGTGCAGCTTCACCCCTCATCCACTTACAATCAGGAGCAGCAATACCTGCCATCTACATAGTACTCTGCAGAAATTTAACAATGCTTCTTACAACGCATCTCTGAAACCACGACTGTCAAGAAGGACAAGGAAACAGATACATAGGATCATCATCATGTTCACATTCCGTTCCAAGCCACCCACCATCCTGGGAAGTATATTGCCAGTCCGTCAGTGTCACTGTTTCAAGTTCCCTCCCTAATGGTATTAGAACATAGAACATAGAACAGTACAGCACAGAACAAGGCCTTCAGCCCAGGATTCCCCAAGGTAGGCTCATTGATCCTCATGTATGCACCCTCAAATTTCTGTGACCCAGATGCATGTCCAGCAGTCTCTAAAATGTCCCCAATGACCCTGCTTCCACAACTGCTGCTGGCAAAGCATTCCATGCTCTCACAAATCTCTGTGTAAAGAACCCGCCTCTGACATCCCCTCTATACTTTCCTCCAACCAGCTTAAAACTATCACCCCTCGTGTTAGTCATTTCTGCCCTGGGAAATAGTCTCTGGCTATCGACTGTATCTATACCTCTCATACCCCAGTTAGGTCCCCTCTCCTCCTCCTTTACTCCAATGAAAAAAGTCCGAGCTCAGTCAACCTCTCTTCATAAGATAAGCCCTCCAGTCCAGGCAGCATCCTGGTACACCTCCTCTGAACGCTCTCCAAATCATCCACATCTTTCCTATAATAGGGCGACCAGAACTGGACGCAGTATTCCAAGTGTGGTGTAACCAAAGTTTTATAGAGCTGCAACAAGATCTCACGACTCTTAAATTCAATCCCCTTGTTAATAAATGTCAAAACACCACATGCTTTCTGAACAACCCTGTCCACTTGGTGGCCATTTTAAGGCATCTACGTACCTGCACACTAAGATCCCTCTGTTCCTCCACATTGCCAAGAATCCTATCCTTAATCCTGTACTCAGCTTTCAAATTCGACCTTCCAAAATGCATCACCTCGCATTTATCCAGATTGAACTCCATCTGCACCTCTCAGCCCATCTCTGCATCCTGCCAATGTCCCGCTGCAGCCTACAACAGCCTTCCATACTGTTAACGACACCTCCAACCTTTGTGTCATCTGCAATCTTGCTGACTCATCCTTCAATCCCCTCATCCAAGTCACTAATAAAAATTACAAACAGTAGAGGCCCAAGGACAGAGCCCTGTGGAACACCACTCTTCATTGACTTCCAGGCAGAATATTTTCCTTCTACTACGACTCGCTGTCTTCTGTTGGCCAACAAATTCTGTATCCAGATAGCGAAGTTCCACCGTATACCATTCCTCCTGACCTTCTGTACGAGCCTACCATGGGGAACTTTATCAAATGCCTTGCTGAAGTCCATATACACCACATCCACAGCTCAACCCTCATCAACTTTTCTAGTCACATCCTCAAAGTATTGTAAGTCTAATTACAGCACATCGACTGCAGTGGTTCAATGTGGCAGCTCATCCTCACCTTCTCAAGGGCAAAAAGGGATGGACAATAAATACTGGCCCAATCATATTCCATGAATAAATTAAAATGGAAATATTATCCAAACCTGCCCAATGTTGGACACTGTGCTTTGGATTTTGTGAGCCTAGGCTGTACGGGTCCAGGCAGTAACCTGTTTGTTGTAAACAGCTGAAGGGATGTGCTGTTTTAAACAATGTGTCAGTCTCTCAGAGGCATGGCCGACATACCGAGCATCACAGAGACACTGCCATTCACATTCCATATTACTGATCTCTGAGATAGAGAGAAGCAATTTAAAATGTACCCATATCTGACTGTAACATGTTTAAACACACAGTCATATTATTACAATGAAAATGATTATGAGTGAATATTAGCAGGGCGAAAATGAGGACTGCAGATGCTGGAGATCAGAGTCAAATCGTGTGGTTCTAAAAAAACACAGCCATTCAGGTAGCCGCTGAGGAGCAGGAGAGTCGACTATGAGTTCACAATATTAATAAAAGGGAAAATAAATGTATATTTTCAAAGTCCTTGTACTTAATCATAATTTGGTCTTGGGTGTAGTAACGAGACTTATCATTTCAATGCTCTTTACTGTGAGTTGTGCACTGTTTTCATCATATTATTGTTACAAAAGTGAACTGAATACATGGGTAGATTTTGCGTTTATTGGACAATCTAAAAGTTGGTATTATGACAGGATGTGAGACCTTCAATAAAGAGACTTTGCTGTTAATGCTTAGAACAATGCTGCAAACAGTTACACAGACATTTCCAGCTCAAGTCACACACAAGGACATTGGGCTGGGATCATTCTGACCATCAATGGAGCTGCACAATTCTGTTTGGATTCTGACATTGTGGAGCTAACATACACTGGATATTGTTTATGAGGGATTCAATGTAAGATGCCATGTGCTGCAGGAGTCCATTACCTTTATAACACCTTCATTCAGGATTGGGTCCAAGGTGCAGAATTACAGAGTTTAGGTGGCATACCAGAAGGGATATACTTGCAAGATATGGCTGTTTACAGATCATTGTTACAAATGTTGAACTGCGCCATGTGCTAGTCCATTGACCAGTCTGGCCCACACACCTCTCTCCGTTGTTCAGGTATGTCTTTAACCAGTCTCTTGTGAGGGATTGTGTGAGCAACTGCCCAGCTCCAGTATGGAAGCTCTCTGGACAGATTTTGGAGATGGCCAGTGTTTTGGAGGTCATGGTGAGGGCCAGTAACACTGTGTCTGAACTCAGGCTTTTCCTCAAAGTAATTTCCAACAGCTTTGCTGCCCACAAGATGGTGCGTTCACTGAACTGAACATGAATCGGCTGTTTACTACAGTCACTGAACTGTAATAGTTAGCTGTGTGCTCTGGTAAATCAATTATTGCTCACTTCAATTGTTTTCAACTGAAAAATATTGATGTTTGGTTTATCTTAAAATATGTAAGAAACAAAGTGATATTAACACTTCATTATACAAAATGTAAAAGTGACCTGTTGTATATTTCCCATTGATTAATCATGTAAAAAAGAATCAGATATTGCCTGTGAAGCTGGATTCTGTGAACAGGACTATGTCCCTGGCAACTTCACCACCCTCTCTAGGAGGTTCTGTCCCACTGACAGGACATAGCCAGACTGAAGGGGCTGCTGTTTGATATATAGTCAATACAGTGCTCAGATAGTCAATACAGGATCCAGATGCTGGTTCCTGTAGCTGCGAGACTGCTCTGCGGCTGGTTATGAGGGAATCAGTAGAAGGGAAACAGATAGTTGACCACTGCACATACACCTCTCCATTTCATTTATCGGTAAGAATGGTCACTGCATAGTCCTTATGGGAAGCAAGGGCTACCTATAATTTTGCAGACCCTCCTAACCATTATATGGGTTCCTAATGGGACAGACGTTAAACAGATTGAGAAACTAATGATGATGCATCTATGAGGTGCAATTGGCCAACAGCAGTGGCCGAATCATACTCTGTATAAGTCAGTCTGCAACTCACAGCCTGACATACCTGCCACTATACAGTAACCATCACGGCCCGACCTCCCTCCCAGTGTACAGTAATCGTCATAGCCAAACATACCTCCCACTGTACAGTAACCATCATGGCCAGACATACCTCCCACTGTACAGGAACCATCACGGCCTGACACACTTCACACAGTACAACCATTGTACAGCCTGACACAGCCTGAAAATGTACAGCCTGTCTGTGTACAGCCTGACACACCTCCCCTGAAGAGGTGCTCACGCCCGAAACGTCGATTCCCCTGCTCCTTGGATGCTGCCTAATCTGCTGCGCTTTTCCAGCAACACATTTGCAGCTCCCACTGTACAGTATCTATTATGGCCTGGCATACCCCCTACTGTACAGTAACCGACACAGCTCAATACACCTCCCACTGTACAGTAACCATCACGGACCAATATACCTCCCATTGTACAGTAACCGCCATAGCCCGACGTAACTCCCACTGTACAGTAACCATCACGACCCGACATACCTCCCACTGTAGTGTAACCATCACTGCCCGACATACCTCACACTGTACATTAACCACCAAGAGTTCAATGCTTAGCACTGCTGCCTCATAGCACCAAGGTCCCAGGTTCTATTCCGGCCTTGGGTGACTGTCTTTGTGGGGTTTGCCCATTCTCCCCGTGTCTGCGTGGATTTCCTCTGGGTGCTCCGGTTTATCCCACAGTCCAAAGATGTGCAGTTCAGGTGAATTGGCCATGCTAAATTGCCCATAGTGTTAGCTGCATTAGTCATAGGTAAATATAGGGCAGGGGAATGGTACTGGGTGGGTTACTCTTCTGAGGGCTGATGTGGACTGGTTTGGCCGAAGGGCCTGTTTCCACACTGTAGGGAATCTAATCTAACCTCCAAGGTTCAAGTCAGGAATTTAATGGAATAATCACTTCTCCGAATGAGTGCAGCTCCAACAATACTCTAGTATGGACTTACCAGCAACAAGCAGCACAGTTGTGTGGGGAAGACCATGTCTCAAAAACTTGATTGATTTTTTTTAAGGAAGTGACAAAATTGCTTGATGAGGGCGTGGATAGGAAGATGGAGAAAACTGATGGCAAACTTGCAGACATGCATCACAGCATGCAGTGTGAAACGTAGCAGGTCATATTGCAGCTGTAGAGAAACTTAGTTTGGGTACATTTACAATATTGTGCACAGTACTGGTTGCCACATCAGCAGAACGATGTGGAAATGATGAAGAGGGTATGGAAAAGTTTGACCAAGATGTTGTCTGGTTTGGAGGGTATCAGCCAAAAGGAGAAATTGAACAAACATGGTTTGTTTGCACCTGGGCTTCATTGGCTATGGGGCTACCTGACAGATATTTACAAAATTATCAGAGGCATAGATACAAATAAGTTAGAAGTGTTTTTTTTTCCAGAGTAGAACTATCAATTACTCATGACCGTAGGTTTTAGGTAAAAGGAAGAAAGTTTAGGAGAGATGAGCGGCAAGGTTTATTTTTACTTTCCCAGACAGGATATGTAAGTGCCTGGAATGCACTGATAGAGAAGAAGAAGTTAACATAGCAAGGTTTAAGAGCAATCTTGGCACAAACATGAATAAGCAGGGAACAGAGCGACATAGAGGCTGTCGGAGCAAATACTTTCTTTTTAACTTTAGAAGGGCATCGTGTGTCAGTGTGGGCTTGCTGGGATGAAGGGCCTGTTCCTGTGCTGGATTGTTCTTTAAAACAAGATTTGAGCGCGGGAGTGGCAAGATGTTGACTGAATGATTACTGATGATCAACAGCCACATTCGGTGGATCTCTCCTCAACAACTTGCAGTTTCATACCCTCCCTCTCACAGTAGGGAAACTCAATATGGAGAATTGGACGTGAACATCAGAGCTGGTAACTGGTGACTCCATTTCGCCCCTCGCTCCTGTGACCTTCTCTCTTGGACACCAACGTCTCGAGGGACACTGCACAGACAGATTCTGCATGCACTACACACCCTCCAATGATGGAATCTGTCACATGCCAGTCTCACCATGCCATCCCAGCACATCACCGACCCACTGACAGTCCGCTTCTGCACTTTAATGCTGCAGCTCAGGGTGCACTGACAACCTCATTGCAATGTTGTTGCAAGGACACTGTGCTCAGGGACACACACCCAGCTTATGGCCTGTCCATCTGGGCTGCTCACTCGGTGTTTGTACACACTCACTTTGAACTGACTTGAATGCTCACAGAATTATTGCCTTGCCTTATCCTGCCCTCAGCAGTGTTTCCCCTCAGCCAGAGCTACCAGGCTTACCCTCCTGCTGCATTGTCTTGGTGTTTAGCACAGACACAAACCCAGGAAGCTGGATATCATTACCCACAGTCAATCACGGTGCCCAGCACAGTGAGACAAGGGGTGTTTCAGATCCCAGTCAGGGAGCTTGGACACGGTCAGTCAGCCTTTTGTGGTTTTTAGGGTCAGAATGCTCCCCTGTGATGGGGTGAGGAGCTGAATGTTAGGGAGCCCCCTATCCCTCTTGGCTCTTTCTCTCCTATTATGCGATGGTTCCTTCTGGGATGTGAAAATTAGCAAGAGGTATTAAGGGAGATTGAAGAGGATGGTACAGCTGTTTGTGATAGGACAGCTGAGGGAAAGGTGGCGTGTTGGTCTGAGTGAGTGAATAGGCAGCACTGACATCAGGCAGAGTTGGCTATGGGCCAGAGATGAGGTTCGAGAGACTGAGAGAAAGTGCTTCATTCCGTGAGGGTGGGCAGGTCACATGCACTTACAGGTGTGAGTGTCGGTGAACATGAGCATTGGTGAGAAATGGGTGCAGAAATAGAGAGAGAGAGAGAGAGAGAGAGAGAGAGAGAGGTCACAAAGTGCAGATGGTGGCACTTAGTCTAGTGGAGTGGGGAAGGTCACTGACCTCCTTCCTACACTGCTGGCCATTCACCCAGAAGGTTCGCACCTCACTGACCCAATGGTCAGCCTCGGATCAAGCTGGAAGAGTCTGGTGCCATGGACTACCCTACCAGTCCTGGAGGCAGATAACATCCCTCTCTTACAGCATGGTATCCATTAGAAGCTCAGGGGCTTGACCACAAAGTGAGGCCCTAGTTTTGCCACCTCTGCCATGTCCAGGCAGTCTCGGATTGACAATCCAAGAGTGCAATGACATTTTAAAGATGGTCCCTGTGACAGGCAGGACAGTGCATTTTGGGATACCTAAGCAGTTGTTATGATGAATGGAAAATCATCGCATTATTGTCAGATGAGAGGAAGACCACACCGGCAGGGAGGGTATTTAATGGGATGGTAACATGAGAAAATACACTTAACCTTGTGGAGATAAACCATCCATGGACCTCACTAAAATGAGACTTGACCGAATCATAAGATGGGTTCGGCCTCTGTCTGTTTGAATCAAAACAGGGATGCAGTGTGAATATTGGGAGCAACAAAGTTGGAGCAGAGAATTATACAGGAGATTCAAAACTTGAAAACAGGGGTAACGCAATGGTCCAGACTGTAAAAAGAAGCCGGGGAAAATCCCTGCCTTATAATTATCTGCATTTTCCAATCCTCACTGGATGCAAGGATGGTGCCAGAGAAAGGCAAACACCGTTATTTTGTTTAATGTGTAATATGGGACTGACTGAATAGGTCGCGTCTGGAATTCTGAGACGGTGGATAAACGATCACTGAAGAAGTCACAGGGACTTCAGGACGGTCGGTCTGGATTTGTTCAAGGAAGATCGTGTGCAATTCATCTGACTGTGTCGGTTTGAGGCAGTAACTTTTAACTTCATGTGGCTTACTTGGAGTTGATGAGAGATCCCACGGCAGACTGTTTAAAAAGAGAAACTATGGCGTCCAGGTGAATGGAGCAATCAACCCCGAGAAGTGGAAGGCAAGGCATTTGGGGACATCAACAATAGAGAGGAATACACAATAAATGGGAGTGTGGTCAGTGTGGGCAGGTAAATTAAGATAGATGGAAACATCAATAACTTCGTTAATGTAGCAAATGGCATCATTTCCTCTAACAGCCAAAGTGCAGAATTTCAGAGGAGGAAGCTTATGCTGGAACTATCTAAGTAATGAGCTCAGTCACAGCCTGTGAACCGTGTGCAGTTCTGGTCACCCCATCACATGGAAGGATGGAATTGGACTGGAGAGGGTACAGAGGAGATTCATCACTCTGTGAAAGTGCAAGTGCAGTTATGAGGCATGATTGGAATGGAGGATGCTGAGAGGAGATTTGATTGGAGTGCACATGCTATGACAGACCTGGGTAGAGAGGGAGACAACACATTGGTCCTGTTGGACAGCTCAGTTACCAGTAGCGAATATTTAATGTAATTGGATAAAACATTAGCGAAGTGATGAGGAAAGTTGTTATTTCATCCAGCGTACGGTCTGGATCTGGGAGTCACACATGAAAGTGGAGGAGAGGCAGAAACTCTCAAACCATTTTGCAAAGTTCTGGGATCTGCACCTGAAGTCCTATCATCTCTGGGGAGAGAGAACACGGGTTACCATGTTTTGAGAAGATTTGTAGCTCAGACGGAGGTTTTGGATGTAGGTTTACTTGCTGAGCTTTAAGTTTCATTTCCTGACGTTTCGTTAACGTACTAGGTAACATTTTTAGTGGACCTCATGCAAACTAATGCTGAAAACTCATGCTTTCTATTTATATGTTTGGGTTTCATTTCTTTGGGTTCCTAGAACAAGAGTTTTTAAATAAAACATTACTTCTTGTCCAATGAAGACAGTGTTCAGAGTGATCTCCTCTATACTGTGCTATTTTCTAAAATTTTCAAAGGTTACCAATATCTGCGAGGATCAATACACAGAGATGAAGTGAGAGGGCAGGAAGGAGCAGCGTGTAAGCTGATTAGCATCACAATAATACTGATTCCATCATTTATCTGTACCTTCTCTAGTCCAATTCCATCCTGCACACGGTCCACAAGCTGTGACTGAGATCATTATTTCGACAGTTCCAGCATAAGCTTCCTGCTCTGAAATTCTGCACTTTGGTTGTTAAAGGAAATGATGCCATTTGCTACATTAACGAAGTTATTGATGTTTCCAGCTATCTTAATTTACCTGTCCACACTCCCATTTATTGTGTATTCCTCTCTATAGTTGATGTCCCCAAATGCCTTGCCTTACACTTCTCGGGGTTGATTGCTTCTTCCGCCTGGACGCCATAGTTTCTGTTTTTAAACTGTCTTCCATGGGTCTCTCGTCAACTCCAAGTAAGTCACATGCGGTTACAAGTTACTGCCTCAAACTGACACAGTCAGATGAATTGCACACTATCTTCCTTGAACAAATCCAGACCGACCGTCCTTGATTCCCCGGGACTTCCTCAGTGACCGTTTTTCCACCGTCTCAGAATTCCAGACGCGACCTATTCAGTCAGACCCATATTCCACATTAAACAAAATAACGGTGTTAGCCATTCTCCAGACGTCCTGCACCATTCCTGAATCCATAAGGATTGGGTAATGCCGATAACTATAAGGCAGGAATTTTCCCCGGCTCTATTTAACCGTCTGAACCATTGCGTAACCCCTTTTTTTCAGGATGTGAATCTCCTGTATAATTCTCTGCTCCAAGTTTGTTGCTCCCAATATTTAACACTGCATTCCTATTTGATTCAGACACACAGAGGGCTAACCCATCTTATGGTTTGGTCAAGTCTCATTTTAGTGAGTTTCATGGAGGGTTTATCTCCACAAGGTTAAGCGTATTTTTTTCATGATACCATCCACAACCTGCCTCATTAAATATCCTCCCTGCCCGCGTGGTCTTCCTCTCATCTGACAATAATGCAATGATTTTATTTTCCTTCATCATAACAACTGTTTGGATGTCCCAAAATGCACTGCCTTGCCTGTTACAGGGGCAATCTTTATAATGTCGTTACACTCTTGGATTGTCAATCCGAAACTAACTGGACATGGCAGAGGTGGTAAAATTGGGGCCTCACTTTGTGGTCAAGGCCCTGAGCTTCTAGTGGATAGCATGCTGTAGAAGACGGACATTATCATCCTCCAGGACTGGCAGTGGAAGTGATGACAGCAGACCCTACCGGCTTGGTCCGAGGCTGACCACTGTATCAGTGAGGTGCCAGACTTCTGGGTGAATGCCCAGCAGTGTATGAAGGAGATCAGTGACCTTCTCTCCTCCACCAGGGTATGTGTCATCATCTGCACTTTGTGACCTCTCCCTCACTCTCTCTCTGTTACTGCACCCACATCTCACGAAGGCTCATGTTCACCCACCCTCACACCTGTAACTGCATGTGAGTTACCCACCCTCACTGCATTTCTGAGTTCGGAAATAATGACGGCTGGTGACAACGGCACAACAGTGGGATGAACATGTATATTGACTCAATTAATCAACTTGGCAAAGGTAGCCACAAAGAACAATTCATAGACTGTATGAAGGATTGCTTTTCAGAGCAACATGTCATGGATTCAACCAGAGAATGGGTTACTTCAGATTTGATATTATGTGACAAGGAAGTATTGATAAATGATCTTGCAGTAAAGGATCCTTTTGGAAGCAGTGACTGCAATGTGCTATAGTTTCAAACTCAGATTGAATGTATAAGGACAGAGTCACATATGATAGTTTTAGTGTTGAGCAATGATAATTATATTGGGCTAAGTTGGCTTGGGTGGACTGGCCAGGAAAAAAAGAAACAAAACTATCAAGTGCAGGACAGATAAAATAAACGGTAACGACACAATGAGATATTAGCAACCTCTTAATTAAATTGGTGAGAGGAAGAGGAATTGCGTAATGGAGAAAAATCATCCACGATTTGACACGGAAATCAATAATAGCTTGAGGGAAAAGTCTCGAGAAAATCATATTACACAAGTTAATCACACTCTGGAGGACTGGGCAAGGCAGTGGGTTGGTGGTGTTATCGCTGAACTGTTAAGCGAGAGACCCAGCTAATGTTCTGATGACCTGGATTTGAATTCTGCCATGATAGATGGTGGAGCTTAAATTCAAATGTAGAATTAAGATACTGATAGTGATCATGAATCGATTGTACGGGAAAACTCATTTGGTTCACTGATGTCCTTTAAGGAAGGAAGCGTCCATCCTTACCATATACTCAACACTCTCTGGCTGAAGACGTTTCTCCTTATCTCCGATATAAAATGTCTTCTCTGAACTATGATACTATGCCTTTGGGTCCTTTCCCTCCTAACAATGGAAGCATCTTTCTGACATTGACTCTGGCCAGGCATCTAGTATTTTGTATGGTTCAATTAGATCCCCTCATCCTTCTCAACTTCAGCGAGATTAATCACAGAGACCTCATATGTTAGGCTTTTCATTCCTGAGGCCATTCCTGTGAACACGCTCCAGGGGCAGTACTTTCCTGAGATATGGGGCCAAAACATCACATAATAATCCAAATGTTGTCTGATTAGAGTCTTATAGAGTCTCAGAAGTACATCCATGCTTTTATATTCAAGTCCTCTCACAATAAATGTCATCAATGTATTTGCCTTTGTGACCAGTCGTGCCACCTAAAATAATGAACTTATAATGGACAATAGCAAATTACCATGGAGTTACAAAAATTAACAATGATTAAAGCATGCTGTGAAATGGATCCCGGCATTGAGTAAACTCTCTGTGGTAATTCACATGCTGCAGAATCCAGACAGGCTGCAGCTACCCACAAAAGATTTGTAAAACAAACTTGACAGCTACAGACCCTGCAATACACAACTGGAGTTGAATTTGATTGCGACAATGGAATGCCACCGTTGGGCCATCAATGTGCCAACCCTTGATTGGGTCTGATTGATCAGAGTTATCCAACATAGTCATTCTGTTGACAGATCTTCCATATCCTCCCAAAATGTGGTAATGACTCTGAAGAATGAGGATCACCGCAAAACCCGCAGTAAATCAAGAATAACCAGTAAAGCAGAAGATGCCTCCAAGTCCATTGTAAGAAGGAGAAATCAGTACGTGGAACCCGGCAACGTTCTGTTGGGGTGGTATACGATCATACAAAGTTAAGTTAAAGCATAAGGTAGTTTGTAGTGTGTTTCATTACATTATAGTAAAATTTATTGTTCTAATATTAATTGTGTTCAATAAACAGATGTTGTTGTTTATGAGTCGACTCACAGTTCCTTTGGTGAATATAAGGTTTTAAAACACACTGTGTCATGATATAAAAGTTTCCTAACAATTGCAGTTCACCTGCAAGTTTACCTTGAGACAATCTTAGTCAAGAACTCCCAAGTCTCTTTGCACTTCAGACTGAAGAATTTTCCCTCATTTAGAAAATAGTCCATGCCTGTATTCTTCTTACAAAGTGCATGACCTCACACTAGACCCCATTGTACTCCATCTGCCACTTCTTTGCCCACTCTCCTAATGTGTCTAAACCCTTCTGCAGCCTCTCCATTTCCACAATGCTACCTCTCTCTCCACCTATCTTTATATCATCTGAAAAGTTAACCAGAATGCCCTTAGAACATTCATCTAGATCATTAATTTACAAAGTAAAAAGTCGTCGTCCCAGCACTGAGTCTTGTGGAATATCACATGTTACTGGTTACCGTACTGACATGATCATTTTTATCCTCACTCGCTGTTTTCTGACTTTTTAACATTTGTTGTTTCTCAATTCCACCCACACAAATTCTACACCATCTGTCCATATTTCAATGATGGGAACTGAGTGATGGGACTGCAAAACACTTTAGCATTGTCACTAATTTATAGCTTGGATATGGACTAAACTTATGACATTGTCAATTCCACTGAATTATGGCGACAAACTATGCCTTTGACGAAATATTCTATTTGCATTATGGAAGAATATAAACATATGAACCTGCTTGGAAGGACACAGACAATTTCAAATGTTTGTATTCTTCCATAATACAGACAGAATATTTGGTCAAAGACATAGGCTGTCGTCACATTCCAATTGAATTGAAAATGTAATATTTTGACTTTTTTGTTTTTGTTTGTATATGAACAAGACAGTAGTTAATAAGGAGATATAAGAGAGTCAAATGAGCAACAAATATTGATGTATGGAGCATAGAATGGAAAATGTGTCTGTGTTCAATTGTGTTGGAAGTTTAATGGACATGCACGGATTATTTAAATGGAGAGATTGGATTGAGGCACAGAGGAATCAGGCACCTGGATCACACAAAAAAGGTCGTGTACATCAAGGTTTTAGAGAGGTCAGACAAATGTTGCAAACTTTTTCAAACAGAATTCATTCAGATGTAGGAAGAATTTTCTACAGTTTTACAGGGTACTTATGAGACCACATCGAAAGAGTTATGGCCATAATGACCTGAAAAGCAGTCCAGAGAAGATTCACTCAACTGACTCCTATGAAGAATTATATTTCAGGAAGTGATGTTGTCCGGACTGGCCATGGATCTCCTGGAGTTTAGCTGGACAACATGTGATCTTGTTTAACCTCAGAATATTCCGAATAGTCTTTTTAAGTTAAATTCTGAAAGAATATTTCAGTTTGTATGAGAGATTACAATAGGTGGATGGAAAGTAAAACTGGAGAGTATCTCATTTCGTAAGATGTGGATTGTTTCAGCCCTTTCAGAGTGTTGTGTAGTCGTGATCTCTCTTACCAGAGAGCGATGAAGGATAGGGCATTGAATATTCATAAGGCAGATGCAGGCAGATTCTTGACTAAGAAGTACAATCTCACGTTGTAAGGGCAAAGAAGGAATACTTACGTCTGATACTAGTTTCTACATTTTTGTTTTCTTCAGCCACCGAAAAGTTAGGAGACCATTCTCATGAACAGATTGATAGGCACAACTTTCCAAATGTGTTTTTTTTAAAATGAAAACTCCTTTATAAATGAGATTATGGCGAATAGATGTCTTAGTAGTGCTTCCTTTCAGTTGTTGTTTGTGAGGTGAGTTTCATTAGCAAAGCCACCGATCTGTTGCTTCTGTTTAATTTCCACTAATAATATGTTAGCGAACCCCAGTGATTGTCGTGGTGCAGGGACATAACATTTTTGTTTCAGGGAGAGTTACAGAATTCTGAACAAGTGACAGTGAAGGGACAATGGTTTCGATTCAAGTCAGGATGCAATTTGACCTTGGAGATTATATTCTTCACCAATTGATGCTCACAAGCTATGGAAATGGTGAGACTATTTTCTGTTTACAAGAATTGAAGTGATAGAGTTTTGTGATACACAAATAGGCCATTCAGCGCAACATATCTACACCAATCAGAAAACACCAAACTACATTCATGAAAGTTACCTCAAGGCGTAAGGCCGACTCTGCTCTGGCATTTTGTGCTCATTCAGCTGCTGATTAAATACTGCATTAACTTGCGTTATTTGTGATCTGGGCTGTCAGTTGGCTGTTTATTTCAAAGTATTCACACGACTTCAAAATCTGCAACAAGCTCATCAGATCAATAAACATGGTGACATTGTTCAATTATTATGAGGAAATTGGATTTTTCAAAAATTCATTTGGGATTTTAATGGAGCTAGACCAGCATTAATTTGTCCTTGCGAAGTTCCAGTCCAGTTGGTGTTAGTCCATCCAAGTGGTTGTTGAGAGGGAGTGCCAGCTGTGCATCTTATGTACTGGTTTAGCAGGGAGTAAATACTACTGGTGGTGGACGTAGTGTTAAACAAGCCGCTGTACTGTGATGCTGGATCAGTGGTACTGGAAGAGCACAGCACTTCAGGCAGCATCCAACAAGAAGCGAAATCGATGTTTCGGGCAAAAGTCCTTTCCTGATGAAGGGCTTTTGCCCGAAACGATGATTTCACTGCTCGTTGGATGCTGCATGAACTGCTGTGCTCTTCCTGCACCACTGATCCAGAATCTGGTTTCCAGCATCTGCAGTCATTGTTTTTACCTAGCTGTACTGTGATGAACAGTTGGCAGGAAAGCTGGTTTTTTGTCAAAGCAAATATGTGGCAAGGAATTTATTATTCTGCAGAGAAATAACAACTTTACAACTAGAAGTCTATATAACAAAGTAGGAAAGTTTGTTTCTATGTTATTGGTGCCCTTAAACTAATGGTGTCAAACAGCTGGAATAATGTTGGTGGGCTTATTGAACGAAACTTACACTGAGCATGTGAATTATCTTGGATATTTTCAGAGTTGGATGGCCTGTCCTAGGTTTAGTAAGTGCTGATGCTCCATGGGATGATGCTGATTTGGAATCTCCCCACTTACTGAGTACACTACAATGGAACAGACCAGTAATTACCGTTGGGTGGTGCTTCACAATATATCATGGAATCATATAATAAAGAAGATGCCTATTAAATCTGGCACCATCGAGTGCTAATACAAGTGTTTTTCCAACTTTGTGCGGTTTCCTTCCTCAACCACCCTCACAGGCTATGCATTCCAGAAGCATATCACCTTCTGGGTTCAAAACAGATTTCAGAAATCCTCACTCAATCTCTTGTCTTTCACTTTTAACGTGTATTCCCTTGTGTTTAACCGTATGACTAAGAGGAACACCTGCTGTCTGTTCACTCTGTCTATACCTCTCATGTAGTTATACACCTCTGTCAGTTTCACACCATAACCTTCTCTGCTCCAAAGTAAAACAAAAGCAAATCTAGCCTAATTTAATGGTTTGAGTACTCCCTTGTGCTGTTATTCTTTCAAAGTGCAGCATCTCACATATTGCAGTGTTAAGTTTTTCGGTCATTGATCTGGCCATCTGAAAAATCCAGTTGTACCCTCCTGTAACCTAACACTTTCTTCCTCACTGTGAACCATGGAATAATCATTGTGTCATCCACAACATTGTTTATCATTCTCTAACCCCAACCTCCATCTCCCACATTCTTATCATCGACGTGTATGAATATCAGAAACAAAACTTGATTTTCTACCTGTTCTACAGTCTTTGTTGCAGAGGAAGAATTGATAATTCCAGTCCATAGTTTTCCCTCCTTTGGTGAATTTGCAGCATGATGCAGGAGAGGGCTTTTATTAGGGAGCCACAAATACTCTTTTGTACATGGAAATGAATTCTGCTTTTATACACTGGCCATCTGTATCAATTATTCATAGAACATAAAACATAGAACATAGAAAAATACAGCGCTGTACAGGCCCTTCGGACCTCGATGTTGCGCCGATCCAAGCCCACCTAACCTACACTAGCCCACTTTCCTCCATATGCCTATCCAATACCCATTTAAATGCCCATAAAGAGGGAGAGTCCAACACTGTTACTGGCAGGGCATTCCATGAACTCACGACTCGCTGAGTAAAGAATCTACCCCTAACATCTGTCCTATACCTACCAACCCTTAATTTAAAGCTCTGCCCCCTAGTAATATCTGACTCCATACGTGGAAAAAGGTTCTCATGGTCAACCCTATCTAAACCGCTAATCATCTTGTACACCTCTATCAAGTCACCCCTAAACCTTCTTTTCTCCAATGAAAACAGCCCCAAGTGCCTCAGCCTTTCCTCATACGATCTTCCTACCATACCAGGCAACATCCTGGTAAACCTCCTCTGCACCTGTTCCAGTGCCTCCACATCCTTCCTATAGTATAGCGACCAAAACTGCACACAATACTCCAGATGCAGCCGCACCAGAGTCTTATACAACTGCAACATGACCTCAGGACTCCGGAACTCAATTCCTCTACCAATAAAAGCCAGGACACCATACGCCTTCTTCACAGCACTGTTCACCTGGGTGGTAAATTTCAGAGATCTGTGTACATGGACACCAAGATCCCTCTGCTCATCCACACTACCAAGCATCCGACCATTAGCCCAGTACTCCATCTTCTTGTTACTCTTACCAAAGTGAATCACTTCACACTTAGCTACATTGAACTCCATTTGCCACCTTTCTGCCCAGCTCTGCAGCTTATCTATATCCCGCTGTAACCTGCCACATCCTTCCTCACTGTCATCAACTCCACCGACTCTCGGATCATCCGCAAACTTGCTCACCCAAACTTCTAGCTCCTCCTCCAGGTCATTTATAAAAATGACAAACAGCAATGGTCCCAAAACAGATCCTTGCGGAAAACCGCTCCTAACTGCACTCCAAGATGAACCTTTACCATCACCTACTACCCTCTGTCTTCTTCCAGCCAGCCAATTCCTAATCCAAACCACCAACTCCCCCTCAATGCCATACCTCCGTATTTTTTGCAGTAGCCTACCATGGGGAACCTTATCAAACGCCTTACTAAAATCCATATACACCACATCTACCTCTTTACCCTCTTCCACCTCCTTAGTCACCTTCTCAAAGAATTCAATAAGGTTTATGAGGCACGGCCTGCCCTTCACAAAACCATGCTGACTATCCTTAATCACATTATTCCTATCCAGATGTTCATAAATCCTATCCCTTACAATTCTCTCTAAGACTTTGCCCACAACAGAGGTAAGACGCACCGGACTGTAGTTACCAGGGTTATCCCTACTCACTTTTTGAACAAAGGAACCACATTTGCTATCCTCCAGTCTTCTGGCATATTCCTGTAGACAACGAGGACATAAAAATCAAGGCCAATGGCTCTGCAATCTCCTCCCTTGATTCCCAGAGAATCCTAGGATAAATGCCATCAGGCCCAGGGGACTTACCTACATTCACCCTTTCCAGAATTTCCAACAACTCTTCCCGACATATCTCAAAGCCATCCATTCTAATTAATTGTGACTCAATATTTACATCGGCAACAATGTCCTGTTCCTGAGTGAATACTGATGTAAAGTATTCATTCAGTGTCTCCCCAATTTTTTCAGCCTCCACACGCCACTTCCCACTACTATCCTTGACGGGACCTATTCCTACCCTAGTCATCCTTTTATTCCTGACATACCTATAGAAAGCCTTTGGGTTTTCCCTAATCCTACCAACCAAGGACTTTTCTTGTCCCCTCCTTGCTTCTCTTAGCTCTCTCTTTAGATCCTTTCTGGCTACCTTATAACTCCCAATCGCCCCAACTGAACCTTCACACCTCATCTTTACATAGGCCGCCCTCTTCCCTTTAACAAGGGATTCCAATTCCTTATTAAACCACGGCTCCCTCACACGACCCTTTCTTCCCTTCCTGACAGGTACACACTTATCAAGGACACTCAGTAGTTGCTCCTTGAACAAGCTCCACATATCGATTGTACCCTTCCCTTGAAGCCTACTTTTCCAAGCCACGCATCCTAAGTCATGCCTCACCGCATCATAATTTCCCTGTCCCCAGCTATAACTCCTGCCCTGTAGTGCACACTTATCCCTCTCCATCACTAGAGTAAAAGTCACCGAATTGTGGTCACTGTCCCCAAAGTGCTCACCTACCTCCAAGTCTAACACCTGGCCTGGTTCGTTACCCAGAACCAAATCCAGTATGGCCTCACCTCTTGTTGGCCTGTCTACATATTGTGTCAGGAAACCCTCCTGTACACATTGGACAAACACCGACCCATCTTACATACTCGAGCTCTCGCTTTCCCAGTCAATAACTGGAAAGTTAAAGTCCCCCATAACAACCACTTTCACTCTTCTCCTGAATTATCCTCATAATCCTTTCTTCTACATCTCTAGGACTATTAGGAGGCCTGTAGAAAACTCCTAACAGGGTGACATCATCTTTCCTATTTCTAAGCTCGGCCCAAACTGCCTCAGATGGCGAGTCTTCATCCATCGTCCTTTCCACCGCTATAATACTATCTTTGACCAGCAATGCCACACCACCTCCTCTTTTACCACCACCTCTGACCCTACTAAAACATTTAAACCCTGGAAAGTTTAAAGGCTTGTACATCATTATTCTTGGATTCGCTTCTGGCACTGTGCACTGCAACATTTCCATTTTATGTGGACCTGCAGCTCATTCTTTATAAGATTCGCTGCAATCCCGTCCGAGCACAGGGAACTGTTTTAATCTGCAGGATGGGCGCAGGCTCATTCATGAAGTTTGTTTGAAAGAATTAAGGTGATGAGGATAAAGATTCAATTAATTCCTGCGTTATAAGCATGCAGTAGAAGATCAAATCACATTCTCATTTCTACATGGAATTGGAAGCAAATTCATTGAAAAAAACACCCACCGTTCTGGATATTGTTTAGTGACATAAAGTGACATAATGTTGAGATAATGAATTAGAGAGAAAAGAAAATGTCTGCCCTTGATGGAGATACAGAAATGCAGAGTGGATGTACAATAGGAAAAAGAATCCTGTTAATAAAATAAGTATGAGAAACATTTTCCTAATATTCATAGGACACCAGATCCCAATTTTCCTTAACAGTGATGTTTGATTATCCATCAAATTGCATGGTATTGCCTGCCACAGATGGTCCTTCTTACAGACTACCTCCTCCCCTTCCTACTCTTTCCTTACCCACCTATTTCCCTTGCATTGCTCCTTCTGCTGTGACATACCCTTCCACTGAACATCTCCCTTCACACTTCTTGCACTGTGTGTCACACCAGTTCCCTATCACTCCCACTTTCCCTGACTCTCCTTTTCACTTTTTGCTCTCACACTAAAGGCTGGAAATTGCTGACTTCTGTGCTACTACATGTCATCAGTGAATGTTGCGTTTGAAATGATCACTGTCCAACAGCAACAGAAAACAGCATGTTTGCCACTGTCTGATGCGCCGTGACCAGGATGGCTTTGTTAATTATTGGTACAGAGTGGAGTTTCTTCTTGTCCCTCTATCACAACTCTTAACCAAACAGACTCATTACCAACAGGACAAACATCTTGGGACAGAATTGAAAGTCCATGTATCAATTTTCTTTTGTATATTGTGAAGATTCAAACAAAGAGTATTTTTGTTTTTGCTCCTTGTTCTTTTAACTGATCTTCCAATATTATTTGAGGTGAGATCAGAGAGACTTCCCTTTCAATCGAAGTAGGTCTTGACTGAGTGTGGAATCAGGACCCTGAGCAAAACTGTGATTAATGGGAATTAGGGAACATTCTGCACTGGTAATGGGAACAATGGGAAAATGATCTCCACAAGTTATCTTCCAAGTTACATGCCATCCTGACGAGGAACTAACCAGATGTTAAGACATCTTGGAATGTGCCTACAAGCAGCTCTGTGTGTATGTGCATCACTTGGACACAAGAGATTCAAATAGGCTGGACTATTTCACCTTTTCAGTGACCGAAAAACTTAACACTGCAATAGGTGAGATGCTGCACTTTGAAAGAATAACAGCACAAGAGAGTGATGATGTTTGACACGTAAAATCTGCCCATGCTAGTTCCTTCCAAAACCCGTGGATAACTGTGCCCTCTACCAATATATCTTATGTTTCCACAGTTTCATCTAAAGTTTCAGAAAAGTAAGACCTTGCTGAATGAGTATGAACCTCGTGTCACCAGAAGCATGATATGACATTGAGGTGATGATTCGGATTCTTAATTCAATTGGGTACTTATAGAGGATTGATCATGTGATTCATGGCCACTGAATTCAACATTTTCGTGGTGATTTATGACACGCAAAATGTTATTAATATATAGGGCTCTGTCAAATAAAAAACTTTTAATTTTTCATTCAAGGACCTTAACCAAATTCATGAGAGTTAACTGAAATGGCAGCTTCACTGTTCCCTTTCGCATCAGAAAAATATCCACACTCCAAACGAAAAGGGAAGTTGGAAGTGGTGAAAAACTTTAACAAGTCCAACAGCATCTGAGCAGAAACAGAATTAACGTTCTGAGACTAATATGACTTTTTCAGAACAGACTCATGTTCGTCTCAATATGTTAGCTCTCTTTCACTCTCAAGATATTGACTCATCAACTGTGTTTCACGAACATTTTCCACTTGTATTTGAGATTTCCAAGTTCCCTCGCATACGCTAGCACAGTGACATATTTGGGTGGGTGGCACGGTGGCTCAGTGGTTAGCATGGCTGTCTCGAAGAATCTGGGAACCGGCGCTCAAGTCCACCCTTGGGCCACCGTCTGTATTGAGCTTTCATATTCTTCCCGTGTTTGCAAGTGTTTCGTTTAGGTGTTTCTTATTCCTCCCAATTGACAATGAAAAATTGTTCATCTGTAACTACTTGCTTTAGCTATGGGTGATCGAGGAATCGTGTAGGAGGTGGATTTGTGTCCAATATTCTTCAGAGGATCAGTGTCAGCTCGATGGGCCGAAAGTTTTATTTTAACACTTTAGAATTGCACATCATTATTATAACAAAGGCAATGGTTACTGGGGCAAAGATCTCTGTATCAGCACGTTATGACCTTTATTTCTACTGATATTGCTCCGTATTCTTTCAATGGTCCTGCACATTGTGTTATCCATGTCATGGTTTTTAATTCTTTGCATCAAAGAGCCAGGAGGGGACATGAAAAGTCGTTGGTAGATTGCATCAAGGAAAACCAGAAGGCTTTCGATAAAGTCTGGTTGAAGATTTGTAGCTCGGGTGTCCGTTGTTGTACTTCTGTTCGCCGAGCTGGAAGTTTTTGCTGCAAACGTTTCGTTCCCTGGCTAGGGAACATAATCAGTGCTATTGGAGCCTCCTGTGAAGCGCTGCTTTGATGTTTCTTCGGGTATTTATAGTGGTTTGTTCTTGCCGCTTCCGGGTGTCAGTTTCAGTTGTAGTAGTTTGTATGTGGGGTCCAGGTCGATGTGTCTGTTGATGGATGTTCTTGCCGTTTCCGGGTGTCAGTTGATGGATTTTCAGCTGTAGTGGTTTGTATATGGGGTCCAGGTCTATGTGTCTGTTAATGGAGTTTGTGGATTAATGCCATGCCTCTAGGAATTCCCTGGCTGTTCTCTGTCTGGCTTGTCCTATGATGGTAGTGTTTTCCCAGTCAAATTCATGTTCCTGGTTGTCTGAGTGTATGGCTACTAGGGATAGCTGGTCGTGTCGTTTTGTGGCTAGCTGATGTTCATGGATGCGGATTGTTAGCTGTCTTCCTGTTTGTCCTATATAGTGTTTTGTGCAGTCCTTGCATGGTATTTTGTAAACTACATTGGTTTGGCTCGTGATGGCTATTGGGTCCTTTGTTCTAGTGAGTTGTTGTCTGAGTGTGGAAGTTGGCTTGTGTGCTGTTATGAGTCCTAAGGGTCGCAGTAGTCTGGCTGTCAGTTCTGAGACGCTCCTGACGTATGGTAGTGTGGTTAGTCCTTTTGGTTGTGGCATGTCCTCCTATTGTTAAAAAGATAGGGTTTAAACCCATCTAGAAAGAAATATTTGGATTAGGTATAGTCAACACGGTTTGGTGAAGGGTAAGTCATGCCTCACAAACCGTATTGATTTTTTTGAGAAGGTGACCAAACATTTGGATGCGCGTAAAATGGTTGATGTAGTGTATATGACATTCAGTAAAGCATTTTGAAAGGTTCCCCACGGTAGACTATTGCAAAAAAATTACGGAGGCATGGGATTAAGGGTAATTTAGCGTTTGGATCAGGAATTGGTCAGCTGAAAGAAGACAGAGGATGGTAGCTGATGGGAAATGTTCATCCTGGAGTTCAGTTACTCGTGGTGTACCGCAAGGATCTGGTTTTGGCCCACTGCTGATTGTCATTTTTATCAACGATCTGGATGATGGTGTAGAAGGATGGGCTCGTAAATTTGCAGATGACACTAAGGTCGCGAGAGTTGTGGATAGTGCCAAAGGATGTTGTGGGTTACAGCAGGACACAGATAATCTGGAGGCTGGGCTGTGAGGTGGCAAACGGAATGCAATGCGGAACAATGTCAGGTGATTCACTTTGGATGGAGCAACAGGAATGCAGAGTATTGGGCTCTTCATAAGACTCTTGGTAGTGTAGATGATTAGAGATTTCTCAGTGTCCATGTACATAGATCCCTGAAAGTTGCTACCCAGTTTGATAGTGTTGATCAGAGGGCATATGGTGTGTTTGCTTTTATTACTAGAGGGATTTTGGTTCGGACCCCTGAGGTCATGCTGCAGCTGTAAAAAAAACTCTGGTGCAGCCGCACTTGGACTATTGAATACAGTTCTGGTCATCTCATTCATGGAACAATGTGGAATCATTGGAAAGGGCTTAGATGAGCTTTACTAGGTTGTTGTCTGGTATGGAGGTAAAATCTTATGAGGAAAGGCTGAGGAACTTGAGGCTGCCTTGTTTGAGAGAATGTTGAGAGGTGACTTAATTCAGACATTTAATATAATCAGAGATCAGATAGGTTGGACTTCGAGAGCCTGTTTGTTTGGATGATAAGGGCTAGCATGAGGATATGTAGCTTTAACTTGAGTTTTAATGGATATAGGACAGATGTCGGAGGTCGTATCTTTACTCAGAGAGTAGCAGGGATCTGGAAAGCACAGGCTGCAACAGTAGTAGGCTCCCACCTTTAAGGCCATTTAAGTGATCATTGGATAGGCAAATGGATGTAAAATGGAGTAGTATAGTTTAGATGGGCTTCAGATTGGTTTCATAGGTTGGTGCAACATCGAGGGTCGAAGGGTCTGTACGGACTGTAGTGTTCTATGTTCTATATGTGCACATCCCCATCGAACTGCATATCCAGTGATTAAAAGACTTATGTAGTATACTATTCTTTCCATCTGAAATTGCCCTGTCCACGTTCATCGAATGCATGTTGTGTGGAAACAGGTCCTTGGAAGAATAACCTGACCAGGCCCATTCATCTACCTCCCAATATTGACCACTCACGTTTGTGCCTAACCTACACATCTGTGAAAACAATGAGAAGGTTAGCTTGGCCAATTCACCTAATCTGCATATCTTTGAACTGTGGGATGAAACACATGCAGACTTGGGGAGAATATGCAAACTCCACACAGAGATTCGCCTGAGGTTGGAGTCGAACCAGGCCCTAGCACTGTGAAAATGTACTGCTAAATCCCTGACCCACAAAGCCACATCAGCAATCAGCATTCTGTTTCCCAAATGTAATAAGTTCTGTTGATTTGCGTTGCATTTCATTCTGTCTGCCAGAAAGAATGATGGTGACGGGAAATATCGTTGTATTCCCCTCAAATCTCCCCAACCACTGCTGACATTGCTTTCTGTCTTCTAATTAATGTTATTTTCATTCTGTCTCTGGCTCATTAATCCAGAGATTTTAATGAACAAGGTCTTTGTACATTCCATATTTTTGTCCCCTCTGTCTCTCTTCCCTGAGTGTGGTCATCTTCTTTCATTCATTAAAGCGACATGGGTGTAAATGGCTGGGTCAGTATTTACTTCCCTTTCCAGATTGCCCATGAAAATGTGTTGGTGAGCTGCCTTCTTGAACAATAGCAGTCCATATGCCGTAGGCTGCCAGTGCTTAGATCTGTCTGGTTTCATTTCTTTGAGACCTTGGCCATTCAGAAGGACAGTTGAGAGTCTATCACATTGCTTTGGGTCTGGTGTCACATGTGGGCCTCACTACGTGAAGATAACAGATTTCCTTCCACGGAGGACACAAGTGGTCTAGGTGTTTGTTTTTATTTAAGAATTGACAATCTTTCATTAGATTGTTAACACAAATACTCCATTGAATTCAAATTCCACAATCTGATGATGCAGGGTTCAAGTCCAGGTTTGAGTCATTAGCTGGGTCCCTAGATTAATAGTCTGGAGATAATAGCACTAGACCATTGCATTTCCTGCATCTAAACTGGTAATGGTAGTGTTGCTGTTATTGTAACTGAGGTACAGAAAGTTTTTCAGTTACATTGTCAACTACTTCCATGGAGAACAGAACCAGTAGTATTTCAGCTCATGGGAACTGTGCAGAGCTGCAATGTTTTTTTTCAGGCAGGAATAGAAACTGAGGAGAGAAAGCCATTTCTTAAGGCTGAGCGGGTGTGACATGTATACAGAGATTTGACTTGGACCCGTCACTGGAAAGTGAAAGGAGGTTCTCTGGATTGTTTTCTTGGGTTTGTGTTATCAGATACTACAATGACTTAGGGAAATCTAAGGGTCTGGTGTCTCCACTCTGGACAAGGTTTGGGCACTGCATTTTGGAGAGAGTCTGGGTCTGCAGAGACCGCATAGGAAGGAGCAGGACACTGCTCTATCCTTTCTGAGATTTCCACAAATATTTCCCAATGTTGAATAGTTTCCATGTGCAAAGTGTGAAGCCAGTTAATTTCAATAATGTGGAGGTCACAGAAACCTCCTCCATCATAACCTGGAGTCTCACACCAGGGAGAGGACTATACTCAAAATGCCCATCAGCTGTTTTGATTCTGGAACTTTCCAGGCAGGAGTGGGTGAAGCATCCATTTTGCCAGAGTGCGATCCTCTCATGTACTCACAAGGTGACAGAGGCCATCTCCGTCCGGTGAGGTGAATATGTTGGTTCTGTCTCTACAGAGGAAGGAACAGAAAATCTTCCCGTGATGTTAGGGAATATGGTGACTGGCGAAAATGTGGAACATCAAGAAGTTAGAAATAGTAAAGAGGAAGTACTGGGCAAAAAAAAAACCAAAGCTCATTGTATTGAATGTTGGTACGTTGCTGGATTAAATGAGTTATGAATTGAGAGGGTTACAGAGTTAGGGCTGTAGAATTGTATTTGCCGGGTAGCTCTTTTGGGAGCAGGTATGGAATGGCCTGATCCTGTACAGTCAATTCCTTAAATCTTTGAGGGAGGGCAAAGTTTGTCAAAGCTTTTTGTGTTATGGAAAGGATACTGCCAACTTGGAAGTAGCTACTGTGACCAAAAATATTTAAAACAGGAGAGAGAGGGAAATCAGAATACCAACTGATAAATAAATCAATCTCAGATGTGAGAGAAAATATTAGATTGTTTTTTAGTAATTCGTAATAACTAGATCTTTGGACAATAATGATATGATTTGTGGAGTCAGCATAGATTTGAGAAAGGGAAATCGTTTTTGATAAATCATTTGGAGTTTGTGGAGGATGTTGATTGCGACATCGACAAATGAGAGCCAATGGGAACAGTGTATTTGAATTTTCAGGAGGCATTTGACAGGTAAGTGAAGAATGTTAGAGTCCTTGTGTAAGGAGTGAATATACTACATGGATTGAGAATTGCATAATGAGGAGAATACAGAGAGTAAGATTCTGCTCTGGACTAAAGGTCATTGCTCATCGGGTAGCCCATATATCATTGTTTGGAGCACAGCTGTTCACAAGGCAACGAAATGATTTTAATGTGAGCAACAAATACAGTTCTTCTCATTTTGTATTTATTAGAAGATGAGAGATTGAGAACGGCAGTTATCACTTATACAATTCACACTAGCCAGCAAGTAATCAGGACAGTAAATGGTATGTTGTCCTTCATTACAAAATGATTCAAGTGTTGAAGTAAATTCATGTCCCTGCAGTTGTAGCGTGTGGATTGGATAGTAGTTAGGCCACTGAGTACAGATTCTCTCTCCCTTATAAGGAATTATTTCATTGTGACTGAGATAGTTAAAAATAGTTTCACCAGACTTATTTCTGGGATGATGGTACCGTGAGGAAAGTGTGAGGAAAATGAATGTTTAATCCATGGCGCTGAGAGCGAATAACAGGCTTTTATATTTAAACTTGAAGATTAGGTACGACACTCATATTGTCAGGAAAAAGACAGTGGTCAGGTAAAACATTACATTTTGTCATGATAATTGATTCCCAATAGCCCACATACCTGCCCGGAGCCCCCATGTTGGTTGAGAGGCAGCTCCAAGCTCTGAATGTACTCTCACTGTCTCAATATGCAGTTGGTGTGAGAACCTGCATTGTTCACAAATCTGTCCGCAGCCACAATACTTTATTCCTGAAAGAAAGAGTTAGGAATCCCCACCAGTTTTTAATCCTAATCGCAACACCAGTATGCTTTCTCGGAGACAGAAGCTATTTCATTGAGACTTGGCACGAACCATCCACTTTCCCTTCTCACATTCTGTAAAGCAAGTTAAAGTAACACGTGTACCACTGGCAATGGATCCAGGAGGAACAACATGGAGCACTTTATCTGTATAGTCGCTGCTTCACTGTTTGTCATGTTGGGGCATCAATGACATCTTACTATTTCCGTATAATTGATTTGACAGGCTGAGTGCCCTCTTCCTGGTCACATGGAAGAGACTCAACGACCTGATTGGCAACTCCTGGTTCCTGTTTAACACCTCGATGTGCTGACTACACTCCTTCCCTCCTTGTGTAATAGGCAGGAAGGACTGCATTGGCTATGTCTGTTCTTGCCAAATAGTTTCAGTGGATTGAATATATTCCGTTGCAGCCAGCTTGAGATGCTGAATGAGCTTCTCTTATTTAACTGTGGGAAAGAGAAATTTCTAGTTGGACTATTACAAGAATGTTAACTTCAATTTAGCAACGCAGTTTAGATGCTATCCAGGTCTTGCTGCACATGAACACGGACTGCTTCAGCAGTGGACAGGTGACAAATTATTCTTAACAATCTTCAGTGAATACCTCCCACTTCTGACTGTATGATGTGGGAAAGACGTTGAAGCAGCCGAGGATGCGCCCTAAGATATCCTGTGACAGAGATGATTGATCCTCACCAACCACGAATACCTTCTCTTGTCCTCTGAATGCTTCTAACCAAGACTCATTCCTATTGCATTCAATTTTGTTTGGGTTCCGTGAAATCCTGCCTTGATATCGGCCAGTCACTCTTACTGTGTGTACATATTTTTATTCATGTGAATAGGTCACGGTGTCTTTGTGAGCAGCGTTTCCTTCTCACAGAGGGTAGTGACTGTTGGGACTTCTGTATTCCAGAGAGGTAGGGGAGGTAGATCACTAAGATGTTTACAAGGGGACACAATGGATATATGAGGCATCAGAATGTTGAGGGCTGCAATGATTGAGCATAAAAGAAGAATTGAGGATTTTGCAGAATACCTACGATCATATTGAAGGGAAAGACAGGCCAGAAGGGCTGAATGACCTATTCATGTACCTGATGTTCTCTCATTTTTTTTATTGGGAAGTTATTTTCCTGAAAATTCTGCTACTGGATGTTGCAGTCAGGGAGAACAGCGGATTTTGTGGGCCATCTCTGGGTGAGGTATGGGCGCTGTGCTTACAGGGAACCTGTATCGGCAACATGACCAAGAAATGAAGACAGTTCTGTAAAGACTGTGGAGTGAGATGTTTCACACCGTCACCTACCCTTTCTTTTCCCAAGAATATTTTCCAACGCCAAGTCAAAAAGTGTGTGAGTCTTCATCTGCTGAATGGTTTCCGCTGTTTCTGTGCACCAGTTTACTGGGTAAATGGTCTCCGACTGTTCCTGTCCAACAGGTTTGAGAGGTTCAATCGAACATATGAACTAGGGACTGAGGAGAAGGGCTGGTCATTAGACCTTTGGTGCCTTCTCCACTAGGCAATAAGTTTGTGGCTGATCAGGTTGTGGTTTCCTTTCTGTAGTTCATTGTCATTTACCATCCAATATCGAAGTAGCATGGCTTTCAATAAATGCAAACACACAAACATCACAAACGTCTGGGGGAGACCATTTCCACTCAAGCAGCCCGTTATGAATTTCTCCTCATTCCTGTTCAGACTGGCGCTGGAGAGGTCACTGTTTCATTTTCTAGTCCCCCTCCTCCATTGGTCATGGCACATTTTAAATGTGACTGGGTTGGTGATATAATCATTGATGTAGTTCTCAGACTAGGTCAGGTTCTTTGTTCGGGACAAGTCAGATAGATAGCTTAAATGTGGAAAAGTAATTTATCAATGTAAACTTACTTAACCTAATGGAAATATACATGACAAGCAGTGTGGACAAATATGTACATTAATATTTATCTTTCAATGTATACTGAGACACAGTTTGTATACACAGAAACATACACATACACAGGCACATACACTAAGACACTCACCGTGGCACACACACAAATGCACACAGACACACACATACACATGCATGAAGACAAAACAAACTCTGCCAAATATCAGCTTGAAAGAGATTTTCGTAGCAAAAGTTTAATTGAAGAAAAAAGGAAATAGTAAATTGTATTTTGCATCTGAGGTCATTCTGTTCACACAAGCTGCTGTCAATCGGATACCTTCCTGCAACATTTGGATATAGCAGAATTCCCTTTGCTTCTGGCAGTGTGGAAATTCCAATGAATCCTCAACAATAATCCTTCACGAGTGCTAAAGATGCCTGATGAGTTTTCCCCTCTCATATGTTGCTGTGAAAAGGAACAAGGAAATAAAAGAAACAATAAGCTGTGATGGCTCTAGCAGGTTGCATTTTCTCCAACTTTTAAATGAAATATACAATAACGTTATCTGACCACCTAATTGGACCAAATGAAGCCTCCTCGAATATGCTCTGCATTGTATGACTCCGTCCTGTTCCCTGATCCATGTGGGAGCAATATATAAGCTATAATTTGAAGATGCGTTTGTATGTGTCCTCATCATTTTGTCGAATAAATTCGTGTCTTGGGGCTATCTGTGTTAAAATGAATACATTGTTCTCTTAAATTTGAATCTTTAGTTCCAGTTTCCCACACCAGTGGAAGTGTCCATCAGCCAAGCACCTGATGCACTCTCCTCAAGATCTTATATGTTTCAGTATGAAACTATCTCATTCTCAAACCTTAAGTGCCCTGGCCTTGTAGAGGTTTATAAAATTATGAGGGGGCATGGAAATGGTGACTACTCAAGGACATTTTCTGAGGTTGAGGGAGTCCAAAACTAGAGCACATAGCTTGAAGGTGAGGGAGAAAGTTTTAAAAGAAATAAAAGTGGTAATCTTTTCTCGGAGTGTATGGAATGAACTGCCAAAGGAAGTATTGGCGGCTGGGAAAATTACAACATCTAAAAGCCATTTGAATGGGTACTTGAATAAGAAGGGTTATGGACCCAAGTCCTGGCAAATGGAACGTGATTAATTGAGGACACCAGGTCGTCATGGACAAGTTGAATCGAAAGGTCTGTTTCTGCGCTGTATGACAGAATAAGGCCTTCTTTCTAGGAACACGTACACCTTTACAAAGCTTCAGAATCAATTTAGTATATTTATTTTTCAGTTTCGGGAATCATTACGACATGCAATACCTCAGATGTGGCCTCAGAAAGCCCCTGTAAAGGTGCAGTAAAATATCCTGATAGCTTTTGCATGGAATAGAATAATTCCATGTACTTTCCTAACCACTTACCACATCTGCATAATAACTTTATGTGATGCATGTACCAGGATGCACAAATCCCTTTGTACCACTGAGTTTTGTGATCTCTCTCCTTTTAAGTAGTTTACTATTGTTTTACCCTTTTGTCACAGCATAAACTTCATTCACTCAAGTTATACTGTTTCTGCTAAAGGTTTACACAGTAACCTCCCCTGTCTCTACCCCATTAGAGACTCTCTACCTCCACTTGACATCTTATTGGATTAATATCTTGGTGGCTGAGCTAATTGAGGTCCAACCCAATCAGTCCCCATATCCGAATCATTGACAGGTTCGAAATAGTTGTTGATCTTGCACTGATCTCTAATGAACTCCACCACGTTAAAGCTTTCCAAATTAAAAACAAACATCAATCCCTACTGTCGATTTCCTGATAGTTACTCAGGGTTCCCTGTTCCTGTGTAGCAGCTTAGAAAGGTTGGATGGCCTCCTCATGTGCTGTGTATTGCACTCAAATAGCTGAATGACTTTGTCATCTTCCTTTGTAAATCCTTAGAGGGCAAAAAGATGTCCTCGTGTCTCATTGCTGACGGATTGAATTGGATCTTCCTCTCCCTCTGTAACAGAATCGAAGGTTTGAGTGAGAGAACAAGGCATGGGTTAGGAACAGCAGGTGGCCATTCGGCCTTTCGCTCTGCTGCTCCATTCAGAATGTGCATTGTTGATGTGATTGTAACTAAACATCCCTTTCCTGTCTGTTCCCAATAAACATCAATTATTTTGTTCATTAATGATCTATGGAACTCAATTTTGAATGTTTTTATTAACCCAGTCTTCACTGCTGTTTGGGCGTGGGAACACTACAGATCACACAACACTGAAGAGAAAGGAACATCCCTGTCTCAGATAGAAATGGAAATGTCCTTATTCTTAAAATGTGTCCCCCTCAAGCCAATCACCACTCTTTTGACACAGGAACACAAGAATTAGAAACAGATATAGGCCATTCAAAACTCAAACTTTCCACATTTCCTTTAACAACTGACAATCAAATACTTACCAAATTTAACCTCAACTGAGGTTAGATGAACTCCAGATACCATAAGCTCACAAGAGTGTAGGAAATTGGAACATAGAACAGTGCAGCACAGCACAGTCCTTCAGCCTTCGATGTTGTGTCAACCTTTTATCTTCATCTAAGACTCATCTAAACTTCATACCTTTCATTTTATTATCATCCATGTGTCTATCCAAGAGTTGATTGAATGTCGCTAATATATCTGGTTCTACTACCACCGCTGGCTGTGCATTCCATGCACCTATCATTATCTGTAGAAAGAAAATACTCTCTCTGGCATCTCCTCTCAGCCTTCCTCCAATCACTTTAAAATTATGCTATCTGCGTGATAGCCATTCCCACACCTGTAAAAAGTCTCCAGTTGTCCACTCCATCTTGTTGTCCTAATCATCTTGCACACCTATATTATGTAGCTCTCATCCTTCCTCACTCCAATGAGAAAATCTTAGCTCCCTTAGAAATTCTCCATAAGACATGTCCTCCTGCACAGGCAACATCCTGGTAAATCCTGTCTGCACCCTCTGGAAAGTTTTCAATTTCTTTCCGTAATGGTGCGACCAGAACTCAACACAATACTTCATGTGTGGTCTAACCAGGGCTTTATAGAGCTTTAGCTTAATCTCGCGGCTCTTAAACTCAATTTCTCTGTTCACAAAAACCAACTCACCATGCTTCTCTTAATACCCCTATCAACTTGAATGGCAACTGTAGGTACCTAAGGACGTGGAGTCTAAGATCTGTCTGTTCCTCCACACGGCCAAGAATGCTACCTTTGACCCTGTAGTCTGCACTTGAACTCGATTTTCCAAAATGAATCACTTCAGAAAATAGGAAGTTGGAGCACATTTAAGCCATTTAGCCAATCAGATCTGCTGTGCCGTTTGAATACGGGTGAAACGTTTCTCAGCCACATTCTTCTGCCTTTGCCAACTGATCAAATGGTTCCCTTATTAATGAATAACGTATTTATCTCTATCTTAAATAAATTACTTTGTCAGTGTGCAGGAGTGTGCATGTCTTAGTGTGTAAGTGTTGATACCTGTATCTATATGTGTTGTGTGTTTAATGTGTCTATGTATGTTTGTGTGTATCTCTGTCTGCATCTCTGTTATACATGATCTTTGAAGGTTTTGGGGTAAATCCACTGAAATTGACACCAACACCCTCCCCCTTCCTCCATCTCTACTGTCTGTCAATTTTAAGTGTAGAGCTGTAAAATGCCACCCTCTGCTGTTCTACCCTGGCTAAACGTCAGATTTTATTCTCTCTCAAATGACATCAAATTCTGTAATTCTCTCGGAATGCACGTCTGCTGGAGTTTTCAAATAACGCTTGTTTAAGCACAGAGCACTTTCGTCTGTTACCTAGTGATATTGTTCTTGAGATATTACCAGCATCACTGGTTCAGTTTCAGGACTTTTCAATCTTTTCTCACTTATAATCCGTAAGAGTGCATAACAAAAGATTTTAACGTTAAAGAACGTGTAATAAATGCATTACATCAATTTACAAATGTTTCAGTCGACCTTCATTGGATGCAGTTGCAGTGGACATACTCTTTATTGTGTGCACTCCGTGTCACAAATAATCTTCAAGGAGAAATCACTGCCACGTTGTAGAAGGAGCACAGACATTACTCTACATGAGCATTCTCCACTCGTAGGGACCTCAGTTCAATTACGATACTCCCTAAACCTGCTTGTATGTGTGTGTGTGCATGTGTGTGTGGTGACAGTGCTGTCAGTTTGGATGGTGCTGTGAGCTGGCTCCTGCCCAGACTGAAACTCTGATGTGAGAAAGTGAGGTCTGCAGATGCTCGAGATCACAGTGCTGGAAAAGCACAGCAGGTCAGACAGCTTTCGAGGAGCAGGAAAATTAACGTTTTGGGCTAGAGAACGTCACCAGGAATGCCATCGATGTAGTAGAGTGTGAAGGCCAACTGAGGAGGCATTGCTTCACTTTGAACACCACAGAGGCTGACATATCCGCTATGCACATGGACACACACAGAAACACGCAGGTACACACAGAGACGAATACAGACACGCAAAGACACACATTATTGATTATAGATACACATAAAAAAAAAACTGACGCAGTAACACAGATACTAATACAGACATACAGAGACACATACCGATACACTGATATGCATGCGCAAACAGATACACTGTCATCAATACAGATATACTAAACACACGCTGACACACTGATGTTGATACAGACATCGAGAGTCTGCCACTATTGAATTTTCGCGTGGTGACATTCCCAATATTTCACTTTGTCTGTGTGGCGTGTGTTAATATTTCTGTTGCACTGCAGGAGATCATCTGCACCCTCTATAACTTCCACATTTTTCTATGACAAGGCGACCAGAACAGAACACAATGTTCCACATCTAGCGTTACCTCACGGCGATGAACCCTTCCACTAATTAAAGCAAACAGTGAGAAAAGCTCAACTCGCAACGTAATCTGTTAAAGTACAAGTGCCAAATCTCAAACTTCACTCTTTAAGTATAAATAATTTCAATTTATTCCTTAACTCTAAAAGTGAACATTGAACAACAGCTATTCAAAACTCGAAGCCCCTCTTTCTCTAAACAGATTGGTATTTGCTTCCAACTTTATAACAACATAATGTTCCAATAAGAAAAACCCATATTAAAATTGCATTAACTAAATTTCAAAACTACACAGCATCTTTCATCTCCAGTGTCATCTTTCTTTCAGCTGAAGATCTTCCTGGGTTATCTACTGAATTTTAGTGCAAGGATGTTTCATACAAAAACGGTATCTTTGTCAGAGAGTGTTTTGCATGGCCGTCTCCCTCGATGGCATATACTCTCAGCCCAACTCGCGAACTGCCTGCCTCTTTTATGCCACCCAATATTTGATTATCTCATTGGTTGAAAGACGGCAAAACAATACTTTCAAAATCGATCGACTTTTAAGTCCTAGGGCATAATTTAAACTAAATGATTAAATTCGAATTGTTGTCAATCAGCAACCAAAAGTCAATGTATCTGTTTCACAGCCAAAAGTTGAATGCTTTATATTTTCCAGTATTCTCTGGGACTGCTAGCTGGTCATACGAAGGCGTTTGCAAGCTCTCAGTGCAGAACAGCATTTAATCTCTCTTAAAAGGTACTATAAACACCTTCAATTTCATCACAGTGGTTTATTCCGAGCATTATAGAGCTGTAGCATAATCTCTTACAACTCTGAAACTCAGTTCCATAGCTTGTGAAAGCCAACACAATATATACTTTCTTAACAAGCACATCAAACTGGGTCTAGATTACGGTGGTGTTGGAAAAGCACAGCAGGTCACCCAGCATCCGAGGAGCGGGGAACTTGATGTTTCGGGCAGAAGCCCTTCATCAGATGATGAAGAGCTTCTGCTAGAAACATCGATTTTCCTGCTCCTCGGATGCTGCGTGACCTGCTGTGCTTTCCAGCACCAACCTAATCTTGACTCTGATCTCAAGTATCTGCAGTCCTCCCTTTTGCCGATTTACCATTAACCTGGGTGGTAATTTTAGATGACTTACAGTGTGGAAACAGGCCCTTCGGCCCAACAAGTCCACACCGACCCGCCGAAGCGCAACCCACCCAGACCCTACATTTACCCCTTACCTAACACTACGGGCAATTTAGCATGGCCAATTCACCTGACCCGCACATCTTTGGACTGTGGGAGGAAACCGGAGCTCCCGGAAGAAACCCACGCAGACACGGGGAGAACGTGCAAACTCCACACAGTCAGTCGCCTGAGTCGGGAATTGAACCCGGGTCTCAGGTGCTGTAAGACAGCAGTGCTAACCACTGTGCCACCGTGCCGCCCGACTGTGAGAAATATCCCGACATGGACCCCAAGATCCCTCTGTTCCTCCGTACTGCCAAGAATACTGCCTTTAACCCAATATTCCACATTCAAATTCGACCTCCAAAGTGAATGTCTTCACATTTTTCCAGGTTTAACTTGATCTGCTTCTCATCAGCTCAGTTCTGAATCCTGTCAATGTCCCATTGCAACTTACATTATACCTCACCATTATCCAGAACTCCATCAACCTTTGTGTTTTCAGCAAACGTACTAATCTGTATGTCCACTTCCTCATCCAAGCCATTAGTAAAAATCGCAAAGAACAGAAGTCCTAAAACTGATTCTGTTGGACACCATTAATCACAGAGCTCCAGACTGAATGCTATCTATCTAATACCAACGTCAGTCTTCTATGGGCCAGGAATTGTGTATCCAGGCAACTGTATTTCCCTGCATCCCATGCCTATTTACTTTCTGAATGAGCCTACTGTGGGTAACTTTATCAAACGTCTTGCTAAAATCTATATACACTACATTCATTGATCTACCTTCATAAATGTGTTTTGTCACATCCTCAAATGATTCAAAAAGATTCGTGAGGCATGACCTGCCCCTCACAAAGGCATACTGACTATCACTATCAAGCGATGTTTTTTTCCATGTAATCATAAATCATATCTCTCAGAATCCTCTCCCATTTTTTGCCCACCGCTGTCGTGAGACTGATTAGTCTATTATTCTCAAGATTATCCATATTCCATTGCGTGAACAAGGGAATAACATTTGCCAACCTCTTTTCATCTGTCCTGACTCCAGTAGACAGTGAGGATGCAAAGATCATTGCCAAACGCACAGCAATCTCTTCTCTCAATTTACTGTAGAATACTTACTGATATTCTGTTTGGCCAAGGAGAATTATCTATCCTTGTGTTTCTCAAATTTTTCGTCACACCCTCCTGTTCTAGCATATCAGCCTGTTTCACGCACTGCCCATGAACTTCAATGCCCCTCTCAATAGTGAATACTGAAGCAAAGCATTCATTAATGACTTCCCGTAGCTCTTCCAACTCATGACGCAAATTGCCACCGCAATCTGTGATGAGTCCTACCCTCACTCTGCCCATTCTCTTGTTCCTGACATACGTGTAGAACATCTTCGCTTTTACCCCCCAAGACTTTTTCATGCCTGCTTCTTGCTCTCCTGAGTTCATTCTTCAGTTCTTTCCTGGTTAACTTGTAACCCTCTCGAGCCCTGTCTGATCCTTGCATCCTCAACCTTAAGAAAACTTTCTATTCCCTTTTGACTAGATGTTTTGCATCTCTTGGCACAATGGAAGTATGAAGCTGTAAATGGAAGGAAACTACATATCCTGTCACTTCCAGCATGGGCTTCAGGTTTCCCCACACTGGGCAGTGATCTAACGCAATGTTACTGAACAATGTACTAGGGTGATGGACACAGCTTTACATACTAGGAGAGTAACTGCTCATTGGTTTTCAGATCAATGCACTGGGGTGATGCACAAAGTCCTACATGCTGCGAGGGTAACTGCTCCAGGTTTAAAGATCAATGCACTGGGGTGGTGTACACAGCTCGACATGCTGGGAGGGTAACTGCTCCTGGTTTAGAAATCAATGCACTAGGTTGGTGTACACAGCACTACATGTTGGGAGGGTAACTGCTCCTGGTTTACAGATAAATGCACTATGGTGTGTACGTAGCTGTACATGCTGCGAGGGTAAGTGCTCCAGCTTTACAGAGCAATTCACTGTTATACACTGCACAGCTGCCCACAGACTGTTGTGATTCGCACTGTCTGTACAGAGTACGGAGTTGTATTGAGCAGTACTCTAGCCTGGTCTGGACTGTGCTCCATGCTAAACGGATGTCTCCTCTGTATTATGGTGTCTGATTCTGTGTTGCGGATTGGGCATCTGATATAATTGACCATTTGAGCTTATCTCTCAGCATATTAATTCTATGTTCTTATTCTTGTTGTTGGACGTGGTCCCCAAAGTCTAAAATCTCCAGCTAGTCCTGTGTCGTTGAGAAGAGCCACGTTGATTCAATTTGTCAGTGAAGTAATCATCTAATTATAACATGAATATCTCTACCTTAACCTAGCAGTTGGTGCTCATATCCCTGGATTCCCATGGACATCATTATCAAGCTCAGAAACAATTGCAAGATGTATGGCTTGAGCTCTCCTGTATGTTCCGGCTGTGGGTCCCAAGTGGCTCCTTAGGGTATCGAGAGCTGGCATTGTGAAGGCATGTTTGTTCAGAATTCTTCCTCCCATGGGACAACTAGGACACCAGACACAATGCTTATGGTTACACAAAGGCCCTGATCAAAATAGCCAAACTGTCCGCGCCCAAACTGGTTCAGAAAGGACTGCCATGTCCTATGAAACAGTTCAATTTTCTGGTGCATGATAATTATAAGGAAGACCAGGGGGATGTGCTTCATAACCAACCTACTCAACCCCGAGATTCCTGGGGATGTCCGATACCCATCTCATCAGAATGTTCTTTCTAGCACAAAATGAAAGAATATTAAACAATTTCTTCCCAAAGATCGGTGATCTGGCAAACCCAAGAGGCGGGACATCAGATCTACCTTGACATCGATTCCCAAGACCCCTTCCAAAACACTCACTATAGGGCCCTAATAGCTACGAGGTTAGTGGCATGACCATAAACAATGATTATGCGTACCCACTTTTTTTTATATTTGGGCACACCGGGGAAGCTCCTTTCTTAACTTTGGCAAGCCATTCCGATGCCAAATAAACCATGTGTAGTCCCTTCAGTTGCATAGCTAGCGTCCTATTGCAAATCAAAATCTTCCAGACATTCTTCAAAATATCCGCCCGCTCCTCTGTTCAAGATTCCACCCCCAATTGCTGAACGCAAATTCCACACAGCTGCTCGATGTCCTTTGAGACACTACCTCCTATTAAATGCTAGAGAGTGCTGACCGAGAGAGTTCCCGTGGACTGGAGCACTTTCACCTCCATATTTGATTTATGGGGACTAACCATTAATGTAGTATTTTTCTGTATAAAATCCCTAATCTCCCAGATAGCTCATATTTCTGGCTCAGCTGCTCGAAAGACGCCATGCCCACCCCGTCAATTAAGTCTCCCAAACAAAAAGGTCCTCTGGACTCCCAGAGCCAAAAGCCAGAATCCATCAATCCCACAATGGGAGTAAAAGGGGAAGTGTTTTTTTTGTAAATTGCCCTCACTTTGTTGCATCATTCTCCAAGCTTTAACTATGTTAAGGACAGTTGGATTTCCGCAATGATCCATAACAGTTCGCAGCTTGTCCATGAACAATAGATTAATGAGGGGGCATTTTGCCTGGGAGGCATTGATGTCCAACCACATTGACTGCAGGTCTTGGCAAATCAAATCTGCCGAATAGGCTAGGAGGGAACTCAATTGGTATTTGTTAAAGTGTGTAAAATCCACATCCCTCAGCTCCCACGGAAACTGCAATTGGGTGAGCTCCGTAAGAGGCCGCCTTTGATGTCAAATAAAACATCCAAACCGACTGTAAAGCTTCGTATAGGCTGCCTGGGCAGTATCAAAATGTGCATTTGCCTGGAATATAATAAACGGAGGAACACATTCATTTTGACCGGAGATATTCTTCCCAACTAGGATATAGAAAAATCCTCGCAGTGCTGAAGGTCCTGCCTTATGTTCTCAAGCAACTGCAGGTTAAATAGCTTTATCTAATTGATTGAAGGCTGGTGTGATAAAAATGCCTAACTACAGAAAACCTCCCTCTGACCATCTGAAAGGGAATCGCATTCCACCTCCAAGATCGGGTATTCTAATAAGACCCCGACAGGCATGGTGTCCGATTTGATAAAGTTATTTTTATACCTCAAGAAAGATCCAAATACATTAATCATTTGGGGCACAGATATTATCAAGTTAGTTCGAAAGAAAAGAACGTCATCTGCATAAAGTGTGACTGTATGCCATCCTGATCCTACCTCCAGGGCAGTTACATTGTGGTCCCTCCGGATGGGCTCTGCCAACGGCTCAATCACCACTGTAAATAGTAATGGTGAAAGAGGACACCCTTGACGGCTGCCTCTGCCATTGCTAAAATTGTCAGACCTTATAACATGAGTGACAAAATAATACTGTCACCCGAGGAGAAAGTGAGGACTGCAGATGCTGGAGATCAGAGCTGAAAATGTGTTACTGGAAAAGCGCAGCAGGTCAGGCAGCATCCAAGGAGCAGGAGAATCAACGTTTCGGGCATGAGCCCTTCTTCAGGGCTAAAGAAAGGCTCATCCAAAACATCGATTCTCCTGCTCCTTGGATGCTGCCTGAACTGCTGCGCTTTTCCATCAACACATTTTCAATACTGTCACCCACCCGGCAAAAGCCCCTCCAAGGCCAAAACATTCCAGGACATAATAGAGGTACGGCCACTCCACCCGGTCAAATGTTTTCCCTGCATCCACTACCAAGTCTGGAATCGACCCTTGCTGGCACACCTGAACCATATAGGCTCTCACCTATTATTATTAGATGACCTGTGACCCGTAATAAAACCTGTCTGGTCCTATTTCACAATGATGGGCAAGACCTTCTCTAGCTTCAACGCCAGCATTTTCACCAAAATATGAAAGTCCACATTTAATAAAGATAAAGGCCTTTATGAAGTGCAATCCTCGGGAGAATAAGACAAATATTTCCTTCTCTCGGAGAGGATGAGAGGCAGGCCTGAAGAATTGTACATATCCAAATTGGCCCAGTCAGCATGTCTACGAACTCCTTTTAATCCTCACACTAAAATTCATCTGGGCCCGGTGCTTTACCACTCTGGAGCTGTCTCACGGCCTCCTGTATCTTTTGGCATGTCAGAGGGGCATTTGAAAGAGACACCTGCTCTGAAGTTACACCTGGGAGGTCCAGAGTACTAAAAGAAGGCTTCATTGTCGTCAATCTGTCCTTACAGCCCTCTGACTGGAAGAGCCCAGAAAAGAACTTCATGAATGCTGCATTAATCTTTCTGGGATCGCAGATGATGTTAACAGCACACGTACTAATGGATGTGATAGACTTGGGGCAATCTTCCTGCTGGCCAAGTCTGCCAGCTAGCTCTCCGGGTTATCACATTAATCGAATACTCTCTTTTCGGAAATGAAATCGCTATTTTTGCTGTCTGAGTGAGTGCAGAATTCAGAGTCGCGTGGAGCATTGTAATCTGCTGCAACTTAGTTACAGTCTGTCAAAATACGCTCTGTCAACTGCTACTCTGAGTCACCGAGTAAGAAATAATCAAACCCCTTGCACAGGCCTTGGCAGTCTCCCAAAGCACCGTCAGATTACTCCGTCCAAATTAATATACAAAATTTTTTAATCCCATGAAAAATATTCAATAAGAAAGCAAATCTTAGCAGGACTTATACTCTTAATGGCAAGGTGCTTGGGAGTGTTGCTGGACAAAGAGACCTTGGAGTGCAGTTTCATAGCTCCTTGAAAATGAGAAAAGCGTTTGGTATGCTTTCCTTTATAGGTCAGAGTATTGAGTACAGTAGTTGGGAGGTCATGTTGTGGCTGTACAGGGCATTGGTTAGGCCACTGTTAGAATATTACGTGTAATTCTCGTCTCCTTCCTATCGGAAAGATGTTGTGAAACTTGAAAGGGTTCAGAAAAGATTTACAAGAATGTTGCCAGGGTTGGAGGATTTCAACTATAGGGAGAGACTGAACAGGCTGGGGCTGTTTTCCCTGCAGCGTCAAAGCCTGAGGGGTGACCGTATAGAGCTTTACAAAATTATGAGGGGCATGAATAGGAGAAATAGATAAAGTATTTTCCCTGGGGTCGGGGAGTCCAGAACTAGAGGGCATAGGTTAATGGCGAGAGTGGAAAGATATAAATGAGACCCAAGGATAAACTCTTTTGCAGAGGGTGGTACGTGTATAGAATGATCTGCCAGAGGATGTGGTGGAGACTGGTACAATTACAACATTTAAGAGGCATTTGGATGGGTATATGAATAGGAAGCATTTGGAGGGATATGTGCTGGGTGCTGGCAGGTCGGACTAGATTGGTTTGGGACATCTGATCGACATTTATGGGTTTGACCAAAAAGTCTGTTTCCATGCTGTACATCTCTACGACTCTATGACAAGTTATCCTTCAGGAGGAAGGTATCCATGCACCACTGCTGCGAGCCTGTCACATTGCCACCATCCTAAACCTCCATGTACACTGTCGCATGATCAGAAATGAACTATGTTCCCAATTCTAGAGGATAGCACTGAATTCAAAAAGGCCAATAGGGCAAAGACATGTCGATCCTAGTTTGGCACTTAAAAGGGTTAGGTACAAAGGTGAAGTCCCTAACTTAAGGGTGAACAATCTCCACACATCCACAAAGCCCAGCTCCCTCTTTAGATCCACCAGCTGCCTAGGTTGCAGGGAAATATCGTCGAGAACCCGTAAGACCCTGTCCACCTTGGGATCCATATATTGGTTAAAGTCTCCCCCTAAAATTGTATGACGACCCCCAAGGGCCATCAATTTGGAGAGTGCATCCGTTAATTTGAAGGGTGTACCAGGGGCAAGATGGAGGACGGGAAAACTTTCTGGCTGTAAGAGCTGCTCCTTTTTTTGAGGTATTTTAGATGCTGGAGGTGATTTCCTAGAATTCCAGGAGCAGCAATTAGTTTTATATGCTGTTGCATTGTTTTGGAACTTTGGGGGAAAAGAAACAATGTCAAAACAACAGCAGTTTCAAAAGCGGGAAGAACAGACAAAAGAAGCACTTGGTGACGATAGTGCGGGGGGCGGGGAAAGAGAGAGAGAGAGAGACAGAGAGAACCTGCACAATTACTGCTTTTGCTGTTTTTGAATTCATGAATCGCTGGAGTGCTTCTGCAAAAACTAATAAACAGTGAATTTCACGACTAATCTTGGAGAAACCTGTTTGGGCGAAGTTCACAACACAGAATCAGATCAGTTAATCAATGTTTTAATTCTGTACAATAGAAAAGCTGCAGTAGTGAGTATAGGGGGTTCTTTCTTGAGCATATGTTTTTGGAGATAAGTCTGTTGGTTAAACTTAAAATAAAAGCCATAGCTATTAAATTAACCTGGAGCAGTGTTTTGTAGAGGAATAAGACAGTGTTATTTTCTGGGTCTGTAAATTATGACGGAGCAAAACTGGCCTTTGCAGTGATATGTATTTCTTGTCAGATATGGGATTTTAAAGAGAGCTTAAGGGTTACTCCGGATTATATCTGCCATAAATACTGTTGGATACAAGTATTACCAGATCAAATGGATCGGTTGGATAGACAATTAGAAGCGATGAGGAATTTGCAACAGCAACAGTATGTGATGGATGGCAGTTATAGGAAGGGGGAAAGTCTCAGATACAGTCACATAGATGGGTTAACTCCAAGAACGGTTAGAGAGGTAGTGACCCAGGGCAGGAGGTTTTTGTGGATGTTCGCATTCCAAACAGGTATGCTGTTTTGGAAAATGTAGGGGGTGATGGATTCTCAGGGAAACGTAGCACGAACAGTCAAGTTTATGGTATTGTGACTGGCTCTAATGTACTGAGTGGTACATCGGCTTCCAAGAGATCAATTGTGTTAGGGGATTCTGTAGTCCGAGGTACAGACAGACGTTTCTGTGGCCAGTAGAGGAAAAGCAGAATGGACTATTGTTTCCCCGGTGCCAGAATCAAGAATGTCTCGGAGAGTCTGCAGAATATTCTCACTGGGGGAGAGGCTTCAGCGAGAGGTTGTTATCCACATTGGACCAACGATATAGGAAGAGAAAAGGTTGAGATTCTGAAGTGAGATTAGAGAGAGTTAGGCAGAAATTTAAGAAAGAAGTCCTCAAGGGTACTAATATATGGATTACTCCAGCGCTACAAGCTAGTGAGGGCAGGAATAGGAGGATAGAGCAGATGAATGCATGGCTGAGGAGCTGGTGTATGGGAGAAGGGTTCACATTTTTGAACCATTGGAATCTCTATTGGGGTAGAAGCGACCTATACAAGAAGTACAGATTGCAACTAAATTAGAAGGGGACTAATATCCTGAAAGGGAAATTTGCTAGAACTGCTCGGGAGGATTTAAACTAGTAGGGTGGTGGAGGGGGGGAGGGGGGCGGGGTGGTACCCACGGAGATACTGAGGAAAGAGATCAATCTGAGACTGGTACAGTTGAGAACAGAAGTCAATCAAACAGTCAGGGCAGGCAGGGACAATGTAGGACTGATAAATTAAACTGAATGTATTCAATGCAAGGTGCCTAACAGGGGAGGAAGACGAACTCAGAGCATGGTTAGGAACATTGGACTGGGATATCATAGCAATTATAGAAACATGGCTCAGGGATGGGTAGGACTGGCAAATTAATGTTCCAGGAAGGATAGAAAGGGATGCAAGAGAGGAGGGGGAGTGGCATTTTTGATAACGTATCGCATTACAGTTGTGCTGAGAGAGGATATTCCCGGAAATATATCCAGGGACGTTATTTGGGTGGAACTGAGAAATAAGGAAGAGATGATCACCTTTTTGGGATTGTATTATAGACCCTCCAATAGTCAGAGAGAAATTGAGAGACAAACTTGTCAGGATATCTCAGCTATCTTTACTCAGTTCAACTGACATACAGCAATAAAGGGGGTCAGTATTTTTTACCACTATGGGTAAGAAAGAGAATTTGAATGCACCACTTTATCTGGGTTCTGCTGTAGAGCTGAGCAGGGCAAACCTACTGGGTCACCAATATCTTGGATCTCCCCCGAAAATATATCACCTTTAATGACTTTTTAAAAATGTTGCCGTAGGTCACCTCACAACCATTAAGAAGTACATGGACCAGCATCAGACTCTTGTAGCATTCCCGGCTACAGGCTGCATGTAGGAATGTGGGAATAATGTATATCGTGCTGTATTTCTGATGGTGCAGAATATCTCCTTCTCTGTATGATTGTGGAAGGGTAGTCATTAAGCAGCCTAAGGTAGAAAACTGTTGGGTTCTGAAAGCATGTATTAATAATGGTTATACAACTCAACTGCAATAGCTTCAAAAAGTATGTTATTAAGAAAGTAAATGAAAAATAACAGCTTATTACAATCTGAAACCAGAGAATGGAGAATGGAAAACAAGGAAATGGCAGAACTGTGAAGCAAGTACTTCAATTCTGTCTTCAGAGAAAAAAAATCAACAAAACAAAAATAAACTTCCCAGAACGACTAGGAAACCCAAGTCAGGTGAAAAAAAGAATAGAATGAAATTAGTAAATACATGTTTTTGTAGAAAATATTAGGACCAAAAGTAATGAACATAGACAACGTCAGCATAAGTTTATGAAATGGTAATCATATTTGAGATACTGGCCGGTTGGTTAATTATGGTGAAGCAATGGATGTAATGTTTTTGAATTTTTGGCAAGTTTTTCGGTAAAGTCCCAAAACTAATGTGCAGCATCATATCTAATGGAACTGGGCTAACGTATGGACATGGCCTTAACTCGGCATAGCTGGCAGGAAACAATGAATGGTATATTTTGATATCGATTTTGAGTTTCCTCAGGTGTATTTTACAGGGTAAATACAAGACATTTGTGCATCAAACTGGCACCGTTTTAAATAATTTGAATACTGAATATTGAAAAAATTAAAGGTATTGCTAGAAGAAAGTCCATGAGTCAGGACCTGAGTCAGCTCCTTACTATCGGTGACACCTGCATCCGCCATCACTGGACATCAGCTTCATCACCACCTACACCAGAGGCCACCAACATCGAAGTTGCTGATCCTCAGGTGCCATCTTTGCCGCTGGGCCAATACTCTTCCATCACCGCCTCGTCGCCCCCATTGCCAGACACTCCAATGTCAGAGACATGTCTCTTACTGTTGTGCCCACCTCATCGATGCTGCCATGATACCCTTCCATCGTCTACTTCATCAGCATCAACACACCACCCAACCAAAACGCAGTCCCCGATCCTCTGGCATCACCGTTTGCTACTGGACATACCTCACACACATTGCCTCTGCTGATTGTAGCAGTCGCCAATTCCAGATCCAGTGCTTACTCCAGAAAAGTAAGTAGGGACACACTCTCCTCCTCACTGGGCCCAGCTCAAGGTTCATACACTGTACTCCACGTGAGACCTCTCGAGGGGCATGCCCTGTGTCCATTCAAGGTCTGCGTGTTTGGGCTCTCGTTGCTGCTGATACTGTCCAAGCTACAAAGTCAGTAAGTTACAGAGAGAAAAGAGAGGGGAAGAAAATAAGGGAAAAAAGCAAGTCAGAGTGTACAAGCCTCTAGCAAAGGAGCCCTTGAACCAGAAACACTGGAATAAAAGGACCCTTTTATTGGAGACTAAGGCTCATGGTGTATCACAGGGATCAGGGATTAGGCCCCAGCTATTCCTAATACACATCCAACATTTGGTTGAGGGAACTGAATGCAATATTTCCCAGCCTGCTGACAGCACTAAGCCATGTTGGATTGTCAGTTGGTGAGGAGGATGTAGAAAAGCTCTGAATTGATTGAGATAAGTGGAGTGAATGTTTGGGAGATGGAGAGCAGTATGAGTAGATGTGACGTTGTGCAATTCGTTGGATAAATAGAGGAGCAGGCAACCATTTAAAAATGGATTGGTTCTAAAATGTTGGTCTATAAAGTGACTTATGCTCCTTTATTTGTTTCCGTCTGTGCAGCCTCCGAGGTCCATGTAGGGCACAGAGTTCTCAATCCAGAATTCAATACTGGGAACGGCATTGGCACGCTGACCAGTGTATATAGGCCCAGCAAGTGGAGAGCTGAAACTGATCTGGATCTCCCTGTACACCAGTCACTGAAAGCAATATTGCATGAATAAAAATCAGCTAGTAAGATAAATAATGTTACAAATTTCAGGGGGATTTGTGTCCAGGAGTAAAGTTGTCTTACTGCAGCTGTACAGGGCCTTGGTGAGACCCCATCTTGAACATTGTTTAGTATTGTGTGCAGTTTTGGTCTTCTTATCTAATAAAGGACAATGCTGACATTGAGGGAGAGCAGTGAAGGATGACCAGACGGATCTCTGGGATGACAGGCTTGTTGTCGGAGTAGAGTTCGATGCGACTGGGCCTGTATTCCATGGTGTTTAGGAAAATGAGTGGTGTTCACAGTGAGATATATAAAACTCTGACAGGGTGAGACAGATTGGAAGCATGGATTATAATTCCCCTGGCTGAGATGTCTAACACCATGGTCCATAGTATTAGGTGCAGACTGGCCACAGTGCATTGAAATGAGAATAAATGTCTACACTCAGAGACTGGTGAACCCAGGGAATTCTCTCCCAGATCAGGCTGTGGAGCCCATCATAATCCTTGTGATTATACACAAGGATTTCTAGACAGTAAAAGGGTGGCGATAACAGGCTTATGGTGTTTAGATAAACAATCAGCTATCTTTGTATTGAATGGGGTAGAACATTCTACTACTGTAGTTCCTATTTTATATTTTTCCAATGGTTAATCATGTTGCGGGATATGTATATTGTTTGGGAAAACGGCATTGAGCTGGAATGGGGGAAGGCTCAATGTGTTGATTGGCCTACTTATTGCCCGATGTTTCTGTGCAGTCTGTGGAAAAGCTCTGTCAATGTTGTCAGAAGCTCTTATATGTTAAGAAGGAGGTTTCTGCAAGGACAACATGACTGTGTTTCCCATTCCCTTTTCCGATACTGACGCTGGTGCCGAGTGTTCTGTCCGGGTTTATCCTTTAAGACTTCAGAGCACTTAGATGCTATTGAGTGTCTTCCTTGGCCAATTTAGAGACCGTTCAAGAGTGTTTCACATGTCTGTGTGTTCGGAGTCAGTTTTAGGCCAGACAAGGAAAGCACGGGAGATTCACTTCCTCAAAGTACATTGGAGAAGGAAATTGGTGTTTACAAATTGGCTTCAAGATCACTATTACTGACCAGATTTTACAACTCGATATTTTATTAATTGTTTTTAACTTCCACCAGCTGCCAGAGCATTGGCCTGGTCTGTATTAGTAATCCAGTGACATGTCCACAGCCGCACCATCTTCGTTTTGGGTACACTGAGCAGGGTATTTCTGTGCTGCTTGACAGATCTGTCGGAAATGACTCCCTTTGGTTTGAATATCGTGATGGGACAGACGAGGTGGTAATGACAGATTGTAATTATTGTCTATTAGGAGTCTGGACATAGCTGAGTAATTTTCCACATTGCCAGGGAGATGCCAGAGTTGGACCTGGAATGAAACAGCTTCCCCAGGGACATGGTTTGTTGTGCAGCACATGTCTTCAGTCCTATTGCAGGAATCGGTCAGGACCCATTGCCTTGTCTTCTGTGTCCAGCTGTTTCTTCACGTCACGTGCAGCGAATTGAATTGGTTAAAGGCTGGCATTTGTGATTCTGTGGGAATCATGGCGAGGATGAGGGAAGAAGGAGCAATACTTTTACACAGAGGGTGGTGTGGGTATGGAATGAGCTGCCAGAGGAAGAACGGCAGATGCGTGTACAGCCATAACATTTAAAAGACATTTGGGCATATGAATGGGAAACATTTATAGGCCTATGGGCCAAATGAAAGCAGATGGGACTAATTTAGTTTGAAAAACCTGGCCAGCATGGACAATTAGAAAAGATTCACGCAGAGTCAGTGTGGTTTGTGAAAGGGAAATTATATTTTGCTCTGTAAGATCATGCAAAGTGTTTCTGGAGATCCCTGAGAACGTAACAACCGGAATTAATAAAAGGGATCTGGCAGACTCAAGGCTTTCTAGAGATTTTCCACAAGGTATCACAAAATAAAGGTTCTTACACAAGACAGAAGGACATAGTCTGACAGAGAATGTATTAGCATGAGATGACGATTGGTTAACACATAGAAATCAGAGAGTCAGGATTAATGGATCATTGTGGTAAAAGTTTATCTACTGGAGTACCACAGATATGAGTCCGATGTCATCAGTTATTTACAATCTATACTGATAGCCTGACGGAGGACACCACAGAGAGCACAATACTATTTCATTGTGGGGCCCGTTATTTTAAGCTTTGTCAACCCAACATCAAATCACCACCTATTTTCAGATAAAAAGATACAGTAATTAGGAATAGACAGACGCCATTCCACACTCTAAACCTGTCCCACATTCCCACTGTCTCTTTCCGATTAAATACTTATCAAACCCAGCCTCTGCTGCTGTCTCAGGAAGAGAATACCAGATAGCATAACACCACACGAGAATTAGAAAAGGAGCAGAATTAGGATATTCGACCCATCGAGTCTGATATGCTGTACATTAATTTCTTATATGTTCCTCAACCTCATTCTTCTGTCTTGCCTAGAATCCTTGAACCCCTTGTAAATCAAAAACTGATCTATTTGTGTCATAATGAGAGAAGTGTCTGTGTCTGTGTCCACCTGCTTGTTATATGAGTATTTGTTTGCCTACGTCTGTCTGTGTATCAGCTTGTGTATTTCTATCTGTGTTTGTTTCTATTGAGTGTGACTGGATATGTCTTTGTGTGCTTCTAAGTGTGTGTATGCTTGTCTTCTTGTACATATTGTACATGATAGTATGTTGGGGTATTTACCAATATTTCTAAGTAATTCTATGCCTGCATCTCTGTGCAATGAGGTATCTGTTTTTCTTTTGAGAGTGAGAGAGCTTGCGCTGGAACTGCCAGTGGTTTTAAAGTGAGAATTGCCTTTCACTGATCATTTCTCCTTTCTCAGTTGGTGGGATGTGAATGTTTCAGAATCTGCAGACAATTCGTCCCAGTCCTCTTTGGCCCATACCAAGGTCCTCCCTCCACGACGTGGCGAGGGGAGAGGGAATAGATATCAGGCACCCCACCACCTATGTTGTCCCTTTCTATCCTATTCCAGGCTGTTTCTCCTGGAATGGGAGAAAGGGGGGTGGAGGGTGGGAGGATGGGAGTGGGTAGCCCTGCTGTTAGTGCTGGTCCAGGTGGGATGACATGGTGAGGCGCCCTGAGTGAGTCAGTCCAGTGTTGTATTCATTCGTGTTATCAGTGTGGAGGCAATTGCTTAAGTGACAGAGAAAGTGAGGGAAGAAGTTGCTGAATTCAATAGTGAGAGTGTCAGTGCTTGAGCCTTATTTGGAGATAGAGCTTGAGCCTTGTTTGGGGGCTAGTTGCTATAGCAGGTATACAGTGAGTGTGAGGGAGCAGACAGAACACAGTGACACTTATCCTGGCAGAGTGGAGAAGATTATTCATACTTGTCCTGTATTGTTGGACATTTATTCAGATCATCCCAGCATCAAGGTGAGCCTCCACGAACGTCTTGTCCATGTCTTTCATTAATAATGACACAGATCATGTCCCTCAGCTTTCACAGAATCAGTTTAGGTAGAGCTTACAAATAGCAAGGAGAAGCAAACATTGGTGTTTTATATATCTAAACCAAAAAGGTAGCAGAACATCTGAACATTGTGTGCTCTGGAAATTACACATGTAAGTATTGTGAATACTGCAGTCTTATTGGATGGTCTCAGTTTGTATCTAAACTGCATTAACTAAGTGACTGCCCATGCAGTGAAAAATAAATTCCATAAGTGTGTATGCGGTGGGTTGAAGTGTTTGTTGTGAACAAAACTAGATAGCAGGTTATTTCGGAATAGTGATATACCTCACTATTGTGCGGTAAGAAAGACTAATTACTAACCTTACTTTGAAGCAGCTTTTGAGTAATAGAGACGTTAATAAGGTGCATTTTACATGGCGTCCATGTACAATATCAACTTGGGAACATTCTGGTCAAGCATCATGGAAGCCTGATGGGTAGAGGGTCAAGTTCGCTCCAGTACATTGGGAAAGTACAATATAACATTCAGTGGGAGACAAGCAATGATGTTCAACTCATAGAGTCCTAGAGCTCATGGAGTTCTTCAGTTCAAAGTGGTCTATTCTGAACAAAATGTCAATTCACACAAACACATTTCCCTGCCATTGCATTGTATCCTTCTAATCCTTTTCTTTCCATGTATTTGTCCAAATGCCTTTTAAATGTTGTTAATGTATCCACCTCAACCACTTCCCTTAACAGCTCATTCCATATGCATACCAAGATATGAGTAAAGATCATTGCTTGTCAGTTTCCCTTTTATTCTTGCCCACTGATCTTAAACTGATGCCCTCGAGTCCGTCATTGCTGTCCAACCCTGGGAAGAAAAGATTGGATTCATTCACTGCATCCATGCCTCCTGTGATCTTTTAAACGTCTACGCGATCCCTCTCAGTCTCATACACTCTAAAGTAAAAAGTCCTAGCTTGTCCAACCTCTCCCTAAAATTCAAACCATTAAGACCTTGGCAACGTCCTTGTAAATTCCGTCTGCAATTTTTCCAGTTTAATAACATCCTTAGATGTGGAATGGCGTCTGTCTATTCCTAATACAAAGTGAACAAAGCTGATTATGATGCTTCAAATAATGTCTCACCAGCGTCCTGTATAAATGTGATGTAGCTCCTCAACTTCGATACTCAGTGCTCTGAATGATGAAGGCCAGTGTGCCAAAATCCTTCTTCACTGCCCTGTCTACTTGTGAATCAACTTTCAGAGTACCGAGCACCTGAACTCCAAGGTCCCTCTGCTCCACTACACTCCTTAAGGCCCAACCATTCACCATGAAACTCCAACCTTGACTCGACTTTCTAAAATGCAGAACTTACACCGATTTGTATTAAACTGAGAATTTTCCATTTCTCAGTGCACTTCTCCAGCTGATAAAGGTACTGCTGAAATTTCTGAAATTCCTGATAACCTTCCTCACTCTCCATGATGCTGTCGTCATCAAACTTGCAAATCATGTTTACCTATTACATACATCTATGATGTGGATATATATACATATATATAGAAACAAACAATGTTTCCAGCACCAAACTCTGAGGTATATTACTATTCACAAGTCTCCATGCCGACATTCATCCTTCTTACACTACCCTCTGCTTCCTACCACTAAGCCAATTTACCAGATCCCCCTGGATTCCAGGGGATCAAACATTCCACAGTAGCTGATCTTCTGTAACCTTATCAAAGACCTTACTGAAATTCATATAGACTATATAGACCATTCTGCCCTCATCACTGTTCCTCGTCACTTCATCAAAGCACTGTAACAAGTTTGTGATCCATGATCTCTGTGGCAAAAAATCATGCTGACCACTGCTAATCAAACCCTGTCTTTCAAGTACATGTACAGAGGAACCACAATTGCCCAAATATCAATTATCCGAAATTTGGATTATCCGAAGGTGTGCTCAAGGTCCCGATAGAAACATTCTGTCTTTCAATCCTGATTGTGTCTTTTGTTTGTAGGTACAATGATTAAAAAAAACTTGTCTTACTAAAATGCTGCAAAGAACAGTCCAGGCACCGTCTCCAAAAGACTGGCTGACCGCCTTCTCTCTTTCTTTCTCTCACCCCAAACTTTCCCTGGAGTTCTACACGGGGTTTACCCTAAACCTCCCCCCTTCCCCAGATAACTGTGCCAACATTGCCCTGTAGACAGCAAAGGTGGAACTTGTCAAAACGTGTGTGTGTGTGTGTGCGCGCGCGCGCGTGCGTGCGCTATTTGAAGATTTACCCCCACAAAGACAGCTGTAGTAGCAGTCCTGTTGGTGTACAGTCCGGCTGCCCTGGGGAGGTGGTTGGGGATGCTGGTTTGGGGGTACACGGCGAGGGGCAGATTGGGGCGTGGACGGGAGTCCGAAGATGGGTGGGGATGGTTGGGGGTGTGGGATTTGGGGTGCGGATTGCAGGCGCAGGGTTAAAGTCGTGCGGGGGTGTAGATAGGGTTTAGACGATGGGTGGGAATGGTTGGGCGAGCAGCGTAAGGGGACCAATATTGGTGTTGCAGGGTTAGGAACAGGCAGAGGCAGATGGGTGTAGCGTTGGAAGGTGTTGTGGGCTGGTGGGGGTGGTGTTGGGATGGGAGCAGACAGGGTTGGGGCGGGGGAGACAGGCAGCAGCATTGGGTGGGAGTGGATGAGGATGTGGGCGGGTGGCAGGGGATGTGGGAGCAGGCAGGTTGGGGGTGCATGGGGGCAGACAGGGATGTGGGGTCTGAGTGGACTGGGTTGTGGGCAAGCGGGGGGCAGTGTGGGACTGGACAGGGTTTCGGGGTGGACGGAGCATAGCTGGAGTTGGGTGGGAGTGGACAAGGCTGGGTTGTGGCAGATGTGGCATGGGATCTCGCACGAAATGTGCTTTTGCCTTTTCTCCTGAATGGGGAGCAGACCTCACAGAAAACTCCAAGCCCCAGATTGCATCAATTAACCGAATAATCAATTATCTGAATGAAATAGTGCACCATCTATCTCAATCGGATAATTGAAGTTCCTCTGTATACCTTATCTCTCAGAATCTTCTCAAGTAACCATCTACTACAGATGTTTGTTCTACTGATCTATAGCACCCAGGTTTATCTCTGTAGCCCTTCTTGGATAAGGGCACATCATTTGCTATCCTCCAGTTCCCCAGGAGCTCACCCGTTGGCCAGGGAAGGTGGAAAAGTACCAACCTGGGCTCCCATAATTTCTTCTCTATCCACCTGCAGAGTTCCTGAATAGATCTGGTCAGGATCAGGAGATTTATAGAAGTACTGCAAAGTCGGAAAAAATGCTTCTCTTTCTTGAACTTTAAAACACTACAGAGTGAACAAGTGACTTAATGATCGGTAACAAATTAAATAGTGTATTAATCATAGGAAGTGACTTCAGAAGAATTCCAGAAATTTTGGAAACCTGAGAATTCTCAGAAATTGATGATCTAGAAAAGATCAGAGGATGTTGGGGTCCAGAAGAGAGAGAATGATTGTTACGGGTAACTCCACAACAATTATAAAGTACTTGGATGAGTTTTCTGCAGTGTCATAACATGCCCGGTTCTGGGCCTCATGTCTGAAAGTGGGACTAATGTAGATCATGCTGTATTTCGGACGATACAGAGTCTGTCTTTCTGTAATTGTATGATTGTGGAGTGCTCATCATTGAACTATTTAAGACAGAAATCGATGCTTTTCTGAAGAGTATTTCAATGAGAGTTATACGAGCGAACTGTAATAACTTCTAAAGTTATGCCAATGTGAAAGTTAAGATAAAGCAATTGCAGCTCAGTACATTCTGAAACCATAGAATGGAGAATGGAGGACAGGGAAATGGCAGAACGATGAAGCAACTACTTCATTCTGTCTTCACAAAAGATAACAAAGCAAAAAAAAAAGTCCCACCAATACCATGAAACTTTAGTCTGGTGAGAAAAAGAGAATTGAATGAAATTAGCAACTAAACAGTTTTAGAGAATGTATTAGAACAGAACATAATGGACATAGACAAAGTCAACACTGAAAATGTATTGTTGGAAAAGCGCAACAGGTCAGGCAGCATCCAAGGAGCAGGGAAATCGACGTTTTGGGCATGAGCCCTTCTTCAGGAAGGGCTCACTTTTTCCTAGAAGATTTTAACCTACTGTGAATCCTCTTGCAAGGATGCCTTCCTTGAAGAAGCTCTCTTCCTCCCCCTAATCTGCAGTCCTCACTTTCTCACAGACAAAGTCAACATCGATTTATGAAATGGGAATCATATTTGACAAAGTGCATTTCATCAAAATTATGGAGAAGCTATCAATGCAATACGATTGGATTTTCAGAAAGATTTTTGATAAAGACCCAAGCCTATTGTGCAAATTTGAATCCTATGGGACTGAGGCTAATACATGGTCAAAGTTTGTGAGAAAATTTGTAGCTCGGGTGCTCGTTGTTGTGGGTCTGTTCGCCGAGCTGGGAGTTTTTCTTGCAAACGTTTGGTCCCCTTTCTAGGTAGACATCTTCGGTGCTTGGGAGCCTCCTGTGAAGCGCTTCTGTGCTGATTCCTCTGGCATTTATACTGGTTTGGATCTGCCGCTTCCTGTTGTCAGTTGCTGTCCGTTGCAGTGGCTGGTATGTAGGGTCCAGGTCGATGTGTCTGTTGATAGAATTCGTGGATGAATGCCATGCTTCTAGGAATTCCCTGGCTGTTCTCTGTTTGACCTGCCCTATAATAGTGGTGTCCCAATCGAATTAATGTTGCATGTCATCTGAGTGTATGGCTACTAGGGATAGCTGGTCGTGTCGTTTCGTGGCTAGTTGGTGTTCGTGGATGCGGGTTTGTTAGCTGTCTTCCTGTTTGTCCTATGTAGTGTTTTGTGCAGTCCTTGCATGGGATTTTGTACACTACATTAGTTTTGCTCATGCTGAGTGGTCCTTTGTCCTGGTGAGCTGTTGTCTGAGGCTTGCTGTTGGTTTGTGTGCTGTTATGAGTCCTAGTGGTCTGCAGTCTGGCTGTCAGTTCAGAAATGCTCCTGATGTATGGGAGTGTGGCCAGTCCTTTGGGTTGTGGCATGTCCTCATTTCATTGTCTTTCCCTGCGGCATCTATTGAGGAAATTTTGCGGGTATCCGTTTTTGTTGAATACCTTGTATAGGTGTTCTTCTTCCTCTTTTTGTAGTTCAGGTGTGCTGCAGTGTGTTGTGGCCCTTTTAAGTAATGTCCTGATGCAATTTCGTTTGTGTGTGTTGGGGTGGTTGCTTTCATAGTTCAGGACTTGGTCTGTGTGTGTGGCTTTTCTGTATACCTTCGTGGTGAATTCTCCGTTCGGTGTTTATTGTACCATCACGTCCAGGAATGGGAGCTGGTTGTTCTTTTCTTCCTCTCTCGTGAATTGGATTCCTGTGAGTGTGGTGTTGATGATCCGGTGTGTGTTCTCTATTTCTGTGTTTTTAATGATTACGAAGGTGTCGTCCACGTATCTGACCCATAGTTTGGGTTGTAATTGTGTTAAAACTGTTTTTTCTAGCCTTTGCATTACTGCTTCTGCTATGAGTCCGGAGATCGGTGAGCCCATGGGTGTTCCGTTGATTTGTTCATATAACTGGTTGTTGAATGTGAAGTGTGTTGTGAGGCACAGGTCCAGTAGTTTAAGTATGCTGTCTTTGTTAATAGGTCCAGCGTCCTGTTGTCTGTTATGTATGACCAGCAGGTTGGATATTGTTTCTCTGGCTAGGGTTTTCTCAACAGAAGTGAACAGTGCCGTTACATCAAATGAGACCATGGTTTCTTCCTTGTCTATGTGTATATTTCTAATGATGTCCAAAAATTCTTGTGTTGACTGTATAGAGTGTCTGGATCCACTAATCAGGTGTTCCAGTTTCTTTTGTAGCTCTTTAGCCAGTTTGTGTGATGGTGTTCCTGGAAGTGATACAATGGGCCTGAGTGGGAAAAACGGATACCCGTGCAACTTCAGTAACAGATGCCGCAGGGAAAGACAACGACATGAGGACATGCCACAACCCAAAGGACTGACCACACTCCCATACATCAGGAGCATTTCTGAACTGACAGCCAGACTGCTGGGACCACTAGGACTCATAACAGCACACAAACCAACAGTCACCCTCAGACAACTCACCAGGACAAAGGACCCGATACCCAGCATGAGCAAAACTAATGTAGTGTATAAAATCCCATGCAAGGACTGCACAATACACTACATAGGACAAACAGGAAGACAGCTAACAACCCGCATCCACGAACATCAACTAGCCTCGAAACGACATGATCAGCTATCCCTAGTAGCCATACACTCAGATGACAAAGAACATGAATTCGATTGGGACAACACCACTATTATAGGGCAGGCCAAACAGAGAACAGCCAGGGAATTCCTAGAAGCATGGCACTCATCCACGAATTCTATCAACAAACACATTGACCTAGACCCTATATACCCACAACTGCAACGGACAGCAACTGACAACCGGACGCAGCACATTCAAACCAGTATGAAAGCCGGAGGAATCATCACAGAAGCACTTCACAGGAGGCTCCCAAGCACTGAAGCTGTCTACCTAGAAAGGGGACGAAGCGTTTGCAAGAAAAACTCCCAGCTCAGCGAACAGAACCACAACAACTAATATATGGTCCTGGTTTTAGAATGGGAGACCTGGCAGGAAACAGTGAGTAGGAATAAAACATTTGTTTTAGAATGGAAGGCTTGGAGGATATAGCAAGGATCGTGGTTTGGTACCAGCTATTCCCAATACACATCATATCTTTTGTTGAGGGCCTCAAATGCAATATTCCCAAGTCTGCTGATGGCATTAAACGATGTTGGATTGTGAATGGGTGAGCAGGATTCAAAAAAGTGATTGAGACAACTGGAGTGACTGGGCAACTACGTGACAGATGAAGAGCAATGGACGGAGATGTGACATTGTGCACTTTGTTGAGAACAATAGAATGCCAGCAATTGAAAATAGATTGATTGAAACATGTTGATCCATAAAGGAACTTAAGCTGCATTTTTGTTTCCTTCTGCGCCGACCTGTGAAGGCCATGCAGGGCTTTGAGTTCTGAAACCAGAAGTCAGTACTGGGAATGGCACTGATACACTGACCAGTGTACACAGACCCACCAGCTGTAAAATTGAAAAGGATTTGGATCTCCTAGTACACCAGTCACTGAAGGCAATATTGCTGGAACAGAAAGCAGTTTGGAAGATAAATGGTGCGTTTAAATGGAAGATAAATCCTCCATTTCAGGAGTATTTGAGTACAGGAGTAAGGATATCTTACTGCAGCTGGACAGGCCCTTCGTGAGACCCCATTTCGAACATTGTGCAGTATTTTGTGCGGTTTTGCGCTCCTTACAGATACAGTACAAACCTGACATTGAGGGAGAGCAGTGAAGAATGACCAGGCTGATCTCTGGGATGACAGGCTTGTGGTGTGAGCAGAGTTTGGGGCGACTTGACCTGTATTCCATGGGGTTTAGGAAAATGAGTGGTTATCTCTGTGAAATATCTAAAATTTTGACTGGGTGAGACAGATTGGAAGCAGGGATGATTTTTCCCCTGACTGGGACGTCAAAAAACAGGGGGCCACAACATTAGATGCAGACAGGCCACTCTACATTGAGATGAGAATAAAGATCTTCACTGCTGAACTTTCTGAATTTTCTGGGACATAAGGCTGTGGAAGCCAAGCACTGAATATAAATGAGGATTTCTGAAAATTAAAGGGATGGACAGAGGGCAGGAGTATCGTGTGAAGATATAGGATCAGCTATCATTCCAGGTTTTTCTCCAATAACACGGTAGTTGTATTCCTGTGGAACACCGTGTTGTAGAAAATCATGCAATATTAATAATGCAGCCGAGGGGAAAAAGTGGGGAAGGGGCAAACACCCCCTCCCCCCAAAATCAAAATCATTAAAAAACAAAACTTTAAATTAACCTAACACACATGAGCATAGTCTAAGAAAATCTTCAAATCATATATTGTAATGAAACAATGTTGTAAATGTAACACTTTCACATCAAGCCACATATTTCAGCACTGTACCTTTCACCAAGCTCTTCGCCAGAAAGCGCGTGAGCTAACTGACCACATGATCCTGACATGGAATTCCGGTTTAAAATGAAGGTCCTTCTAAATGTAGACTACAATTCCTAATTTCAGTCTCAGTTTCAAGCCTTGCAGAGCAGGTTGCATTCCTGCTTTAGTGAACACACTGTGGTTGCATTTTGCAGACAGAGAATCCTGAGGCTGGGTTTTGCTGTTCAGCTGGTTCCAGGGATGGAATTGCGTTACAGTGAATGGGAGATCGCTTTATGAAGAGGATGCACAATTTACGAATTATGTTGCAGACAAGTTGTGTTTAATAAACATGCACTATTGGAGAACTGCCTGTATATTGAAGGGAGGATCAAAATTGATGGACCAAAGCAACTACAGTAGTTCCCAATTTATATATGCCGATGATTAAACAAGTTAGGTGATATGAACACTGTAAGGGGCAAATCGCACTGAGGAGATTTTCTCCTTTATCTAGAATGAGGGATGCCCAATGTGTTGAATGACCTCCTCCTTTCCCAATGTTTCTGTGCAGTAGGTGGGATAGCTCTGCAAATTCTCAGACGTTCGGAAGGAGATCTCTGTGGGGACGTCAGGACTGTGTTTCCAACTCCCATTTCCAATAACAAGGCTGGGACTGGGTGTTCTGTCCCAGTTTATCCTTTAAGAACGATGCGCAGTTTGATACAATAGAGTGTCTTGCTTGGAAGTTTCGGCGACCATTGAAGAGTTTATCACATGTCTGTGTGACTGGAATCACTTTTAGGCAGATCAGGAAAGCAAGGGAGACTCACTTCCTGAAAGTACATTTGGGAATGAAAATGGTATATACAATTGACATTGGCTTCAAGGTCACTATTCCTGACACCAGATTTTAGATCTCGATATTTTATTAATTGTTTTTAACTTCCATCAGCTGCCAGGGCATTAGCCTGGTCTGGATTAGTAATCCAGTGATATTTCCGTAACAGCACCATCTCCACATGGGGACCTATCAGAAACCACGCTGAGCTGGTTATTCCTGTTCTGCTTGACAACTCTGTAAAACGTATTCCCACTAATGTGACTATCGTGATCGGACTGAGCGGGTTGTAATTGGACAGATTGTAGTTATTCCCTCTTAGCGGACTGGGTACAGTTGAGTAATTTTCAACATTGGCAGGGAAATGTGAGCGTTAGAGCTGTAATGAACCAGCTTCCCCAGGGACACTGCTTGTTGTGCATCACAAGTGTTCAGTCCTATTACAGGAATAGTGCCAGGGCCCATTGCAATTGGATCATCCATTCAACACACCTGGCTGAGGATGGTGCAGACACTATATCCTTATCTTTTACACTGATGTATAGAGCTGTTACATTATTTAGGATGAAGATACTTGTGGAGTCCTCTCCTCCTGTGAGTTGTTTAATAGCCCATTGACATTTCTAATTGGACGTGGCAGGACTGCAAAGCTTAGATCTGATCTGTTGGTCTTGAGATAATTTTGTCCTCTCTATCAGATGTTAGTCCTGCTATTTGGAATTAACCGGTCAAGTACCACAGATTTAATGGTTTGTTATCAGGTTTGGGTACACATGGTCCTGACTCTGGTATGTTCACCCACGCTCCTTACTGAACCATGGATTAGTTCAATGGTAATGGTAGATTGAGAGATTATCCCAGGGAAAAAAGTTACAGATTGTGACTGAACACAATTCTGCCGCTGCTGCGGTGATCTACATCATCACATGAGTGCCCAGTTTGAGCTGCAATACCTGTAATTCAATTCTACTGACTGTCCCCCAATTCACACCGAGACCCATTCACCGATCAGCACTCTACTCAATGATCTAACCTGGTTTCTGATATAGTGGCATTTCCATTTTCATATTCTCATTCAGTTAGGATCGCTCCATTGTGTCACGCCTCCAGTTTGTCACCTTACTTATTCATTTGAACCATCTCCATTCCCGTAATGACATCTTCTTTATATAAAATGAATGTGTTTCCCTCTGTTTCTCTCCCTGACCATGATTAAGAGCTCTGCAGTGCCCGAGATGCAGCCCTATGCACCTTCAGAGCCAATGAATCTGTGCATCTGGTGTTATTCTTCACTTCCCTGGTACAAGGAGCTCCATATTGGACAGAGCTTTTGAGCATCTGTGGAACTAGTTCAAAAACAGACATAGCTGAAGAAACTAAGCAGGTCTGGCAGCATCTTGTGGAATGAAAGCAGAGTTCATATTTCAGGTCCAGTTTCTCCAGAAATATTTGTGATTTATTTCCAGTATCCATAATTATTTGTTTATTTGAAAATTTGTGCTGTGCCTATTCAACCCTTGAGAAACTCAGCAGGTCTGGCAGAATCTGCAGAGACAGAGAAACCGAGTTAGCGTTTCAAGTCTAGTGTGACACTTCTTCGGAATGGAAAATGATTGGAAAATGGGATTTTTAATCCCTTCACAGAGGTAGGGGAGTGGGTGATGCATAAAACAAGTGTGACAGAAGATAAATGGGCGTTTAGCTATGGTGAACGAGAAGATGATGCGAAACATGCGAATTGGGGGGAAGGGGTTCTCTCTATTGAGCGCAAGATAAAGAAGATGCAAACACACAAGGTCATAGCCAGAATAGGAGAGAGAATGTCTGAAAATGGAAAACAGTCATAATGGGGGCAGGCTGTGAAGTTATTAAATTGAATATTAACTGCTACAGGCTTCAACGTACCAAAGTGTAAAGTGAGGTGTTACTCGAGCTTGGGTTGTGCTTTATTGGAACATTTGCAGCAGCTCAGGACCGAAATGTCAGCATGAGAGCAAGGTAGGTTATTGACATGGGAAGCAGTGAGAGGGTCAGGGTTATTCCTACAGACAGAGTGGGAGTGTTCCTCAAAGCAGTTTCTGTTTCGTCTCCCCAGTGTGAAGGATACTGCATTGTGAGCAGCAATGGCAGGATTTTTTAGATTAGATTAGATTCAGCCCAACAAGTCCACACCGACTCTCTGAAGAGTAACCCACCCAGACCCATTTCGGTCTAATGGATCTAACACTATGGGCAATTTAGCACGGCCAATTCACCGGCCGTGCACATTATTGGACTGTGTGAAGAAGACGGATCACCCGGAGGAAACCCACGCAGACACAGAGAGAACATGCAAACTCCACACAGTCGCCCAAGGCTCTAAATGAACATGTGTCCCTGGTGCTGTGAGGCAGCACTGCTAACCACTGAGCCACCATGCCGGCCTCCAACTGTTTGGAGACGGTTTTGAAACAGTATAAGTGAATGAGTGTGAAGTGGAGGTGGCAACGCGGGAGATAGGTCAGTCACAGCATAAGGCCCTTTCCACTGTAGTTAGGGGATTCCTGGTTCGAAGAAAAAGTGCTCACATCAGAGGCAGCTCACTGGAATGTGGCATCATCAAGCAGAATCGTCAGAGACAGAGTAACTGGGAGAAAGGAGTCACCCTCCGCTGATCATGCGTTCAGCCACATGCAGAAGTTCCCTCTGAATGATTGAAAAGAACCAGACATTAAATGGAGGAGTTCTGACTCACATCTGGTCAGAAGCGTAATGTGGATAGAAACCCAGAGGAAGGTCAGTGAGTATATATGGGCAGACATTTAAGCAGATATCCCATAATGCTCAGCAATTATTTGATTCTGCTCACAAAGAAGGACTCGATAAGGAGATGAACATCCATGTTTGACTACAGCTCTCAAGGATCCTATTCAATCACAAATTGATGAGCATTGGTATCGGGCCAGATTTAGGATGTTTTTTTCAGGGACTACTGGCAGATGCTAGGCATGACTTTCAGCTGTGCTTCCTGAATTATCCCAGAAACCCCTACCGTTGCTGTTCCATCCTCTTCCCTGCTCGTCTCCCCTTCCTGATTCTAGTTTCTCCCTCTCCAATTACAAAGCATGTTCTCTCACATTATGGTCCCTCCCCACATGACCTTACGCTCTTTGATCCAGTCTACCTTCTCTGCACTAGCATTTTGTGCTGCCACTTTGCCTCTGGCTCGGCCTCTCCATTCATGCTGTTTTACACCTTCCACTCACATCTCATTCTGCAAAGTTTCCTTCTTGGAGTAAACCTTATTGAAAACACCTCTGCCCCTTTGCCCTGAATTCACACAGTGATCCAAATTTCAAAAAGTATACTTAGTCTACATTTCACTCTGCTAACTGTAACTGCATTCTTAACGTGTCGTGTAAGAATTCCCTTCGTTACATTTATTTGGCCAGAGATACGTTTTCACTGTAGAGATCAGCATCCCCTTTAGACAAAGGAATTCAGGTGTTTGATGCCTTTTTGGCACTAGTAAGAGATTCCTGCTACCATGGTATTGTAACATGGAGTAAAACAAATCACAGTATGAGGTTTGGGCTGAGTGTTGTTTACCTGTCATTTTTAATCTGTGGAGGTTAGATAGCTTTTTGAAGTTGGCTCCGTGGGTCGGCACATTATCGAGGTCCAAAGGGACTATACTGTACTGTAATATTCTAGGTAATATTGATGAAAAGGAGGTCATCCGGAAAGTAATAGCACAGGAATGTGCACAGAAAGTAGAAGCTAATGTGGGCTATTTGGCCCCTCGCATTCTGGCATTTGACAAGATCGTGATTGACTCCTTTCTGATTTGTATCCAACATTCTCTTCTACCCTCAAAAATGCTTGATCCCCTTCTTAACAGGAATATGAGTACATACGCTCCACCCTTCAATTTATGCAAAGAATCCATCTTCATTGCATTTTTATGGTTTGAAAAACGTAATGAGGGGTCAGATGAACAAGATGAAGCAAATGTGTGAGATAAGGAATTGCAAAATCGTCCAATAGAAGAAAGAAAATAAGACGAGAGCTGACTGAGTTATAGAATGCAATGAAATCTGGGTGCACATCTGCGTTATTTGTAAAATGTTTTATGCAGGTCCATTAAGTAATGAAGCAACATCACAGAATTGTATCAGTTATTGAGAGCAACATTGAATATAAATGTAGAGGTTAATATTTCAGTTGTATCAGGCACTGGGTGTTGGCAAATCCAGTTGTCGAGATAGCTAGTTAATCAATCAAAACGATACTAATTGCATGGGTTAATTCCTGCTCTCGCTTGATAGTTTAATTGAGTATAACATGTCTGCAGAGAGGATCCGCTGAAAGAGAAGCATCTAGGAACTATTTTTGGGATGATGAACTTTAACCAGTGCAGTGCCACAGGGATCAGTGCTGGGGCCGGAATTATTAATCGCACAATGACTTGGGTGTTAGAAATGAAAGTACTACCTCCATATCTGTGAGTAGCAGAAACAGAAGTGAGAAGGCAAATCGTGAGGATGATACAAGGAGTTTATCATGAGATAGAAAAAAAATAAGGCGAGTCAACAAAAAGTTGGCATCTGACATATAGCTTGGAAAGCTTGTACTGATTAACATTGTCAGGCAAAATAGAAGAGTGAATCTAATTTACAAGAGAAAAGTCTCAGGAATTTCAGGCCCTCAGCTGACAGTTAAAAAATTGACATGCAATTCAGCAATTATAGGAAATTCGAATGCACTATTAGCAATTATTTCAAATGTGATGGTGCATAAATATCATTCTAAACATGTACACGTTTCCATGCAGACTGAACGTGCAAAAATGTGAACGGTTCTGGTCTAAGTTTCTAAGGAAATATGTAGAGGAGATAACAGACGTATTGGTAGCAGATGGGAGAAGCTCCAGAGAATTAATCCTGAGAATTGAGGTATTTTCTTATGGAGTGAATTTGAGTAGCTTCGTCAAAAATTCATTGGAGTTTGGAAGAATGAGAGGAGATCTTAATGAAAACAAAAACAGATTGTCAGTAGGCTTGACAGACTCATTGTCAACAAGGTTGTCTCAGTTTGTGGGAGAGTCCAAAACCAGAGGGTACAGCCTCAATCAAAGAGAGCGTATCTATATGATGGAGGTGAGGAGTGCCTTCTCTCTCAGAGGGTTACTAAATAATAGGCCTGTTGAAACCCTGTTGCTAAGTGTAATCAAAGTAGATGGTTATCAGATTTCTAAGCAGCAAGAGCTATGGGGATAAGGCAAGAAGGCGGATTTGAGGATCATCAATCAGCCATGATGGTAATGAATTGTGAAGCAGACTTGATTTGTTGAATAGACTATGTTAGCCTAAGGTCTGATGAACATTGTATTGGATCCTGGCAGATTAGCTGGGGATAGAATGCTAAGACTTCCGTATAACATGCAAACTTATAGTCCATTTGTTAAACATGAGGGATCGCCCATTCAAAACAGCAATTAACTTTCCTTTCTACAGGTGGTTTTATTTTAGATTTTTCTACCTGAAAAATTAGTGGAAGCAAAGACCCTAAACGCCTTTTTAAGGCAGAGGTAGATAGGTTCTGGGTCAGGAAAGGGCTGAAAAGATTTGCAGATTATGGATTCTAGATTATTGGTGCCGGAAGAGCACAGCAGTTCAGGCAGCATCCAAAGTGCAGCGAAATCGATGTTTCAGGCAAAACCCCTTCATCAGGAATAAAGGCAGTGAGCCTGAAGCGTGGAGAGATAAGCTAGAGGAGGGTGTGGGTGGGGAGAATGTAGCATAGAGTACAATGGGTGAGTGTGGGAGGGGATGAAGGTGATAGGTCAGGGAGGAGAGGATGGAGTGGATAGATGGAAAAGGAGGTAGGCAGATAGGACAAGTCCTGACAAGTCATGGGGACAGTGCTGAGCTGGAAGTTTGGAACTAAGGTGAAGTGGGGAAAGGGGAAATGAGGAAACTGTTGAAGTCCACATTGATGCCCTGGGGTTGAAGTGTTCCGAGATGGAAGATGAGGCGTTCTTCCTCCAGGCGTCCGGTGGTGAGGGAGTGGCGGTGAAGGTAGCCCAGGACCTCCATGTCCTCGGCAGAGTGGGAAGGGGAGCTGAAATGCTGGGCCACGGGGCGGTGTGGTTGATTGGTGGGGGTGTCCCAGAGATGTTCCCTAAAGCGCTCTGCAAGGAGGCGCCCAGTCTCCCCAATGTAGAGGAGACCGCATCGGGAGCAACTGATACAATAAATGATATTAGTGGATGTGCAGGTTAAACTTTGATGGATGTGGAAGGCTCCTTTAGGGCCTTGGATAGAGGTGAGGGAGGGGGTGTGGGCACAGGTTTTACAGTTCTTGCGGTGGCAGGGAAAAGTGCCAGGATGGGAGGGTGGGTTGGAGGGGGCGTGGAACTGACCAGGTAGTCAGAGAGGGAACAGTCTTTGTGGAAGGGGGAAGGGGTGGGGAAGGAAATATATCCCTGGTGGTGGGGTCTTTTTGGGGGTGGCAGAAATGTCGCCAGATGATTTGGTTTATGCGAAGGTTTGTAGGGTGGAAGGTGAGCACCAGGGGTGTTCTGTCCTTGTTATGGTTGGAGCGGTGGGGTCTGAGGGCGGAGGTGCGGGATGTGGACGAGATACATTGGAGGGCATCTTTAACCACGTGGGAAGGGAAATTGCTGTCTCTAAAGAAGGAGGTCATCTGTTGTGTTCTATGGTGGAGTTGGTCCTCCTGGGAGCAGATACAGTGGAGGCGGAGGAATTGGGAATACGGGATGGCATTTTTGCAGGATGTAGGGTGGAAAGCGGTATAATGCAGTTGCTGTGGGAGTCGGTGGGTTTGTAAAAAAAAGTCAGTGTCAAGTCTGTCATCATTAATGGAGATGGAGAGGTCCAGGAAGTGGAAGGAGGTGTCAGAGATGGTCCTGGTAAATTTAAGGTCAGGGTGGAATGTGTTGGTGAAGTTGACGAATTACTCAACCTCCTCGCAGGTGCACGAGGTGGCGCCAACGCAGTCATCAATGTAGCGGAGGAAGAGGTGGGGAGTGGTGCCGATGTAATTACGGAAGATGAACTGTTCTACGTATCCAACAAAGAGACAGACATAGCTGGGGCCCATACGTGTTCCCATGGTTACCCCTTTGGTCTGGAGGAAGTGGGAGGATTCAAAGGAGAAATTGTTAAGGGTGACGACCAGTTTGGCCACACGAATGAGAGTGTCGGTGGAAGGGTACTGTTGGGGACGTGTGGAGAAGAAAAGACAGAGGGCTTGGAGGCCCTGGTCATGACGGATAGAGGTCTAGATGGATATCCATGGCGAAGATGAGTCGTTGGTGGCCGGGGAAACACAAGTCTTGGAGGAGGTGGAGGGTGTTGGTCGTGTCTCGAATGTATGTGGGGAGTTCCTGGATTAGGGGGGATAGGACAGTGTCGAGGTAGGTAGAGGTGATTTCAGTGGGTCAGGAGCATGCTGAAACAATGGGTCGGCCAGGGTGGTCAGGCTTGTGGATCTTGCGAAGGAGGTAGAACCAGGCAGTGCAGGGTTCCCGGACTATGAGTTTGGAAGCTGTGGGTGGGAGATCTCCTGAGGTGATGAGGTTCTGTATGGTCTGGGAGATGATGGTTTGGTGATGGGGGTGGGGTCATAGTCGAGGGAGCAGTAGGATGATGTGTCCTCGAGTTGGTGTATGGCTTCAACGGTTTAGAGGTCAGTGCGCCAGATTACCACTGCACCCCCTTTATCCACTGGCTTGATGGTGAATTTGGGATTGCAGCAAAGGGATTGGAGGGCTGCACGTTGTGAGGTTGAGGGTTGGAGTGGAGGGGGGGTAGACGGGTTGAGGCGGTTAATGTTCTGGTGGCAGTTGGAAATGAAGAGGTCGATGGAAGGTAGTAGGCCATCGCGGGGTGTCTAGGTGGATGCAGTGTGTTGGTGGTGGGTGAAGGGGTCCTCGGAAAGTGGGGTGAATCCTGATTGTGAAAGTAAGCTTGGAGACGTTAACGACGGAAGAATTGTTCGACATCACAGTGTGTATAAAATTCATTGATGCGTGAACAGAGGGGGATGAAGGTGAGTCCTTTGCTGAGGACTGTTAGCTCGTCCTCAGTGAGGGGGAGGTCTGGAGGGATGGTGAAAACTCAGCAGGGCTGGGAGCTGGGAACTGGTGTGGGTGTGGAGCTGGGAGTGGGGGTGGGGCTGGTAACTGGAGTGGGTGGGATGGTGCGGGGAATGGGGGTGGAGTCATGAGCAGGGAAAGTGTTTCCCTCAGGGTTCTGGGGGGTGGGAATAGTGACAGTGGAGTCTGTGGAGGGCGTGTCAGCAGAATGCAGGTAAGTGGCGCTGGTGGGGGCGGAAGTGGTATCAGGCATGGCAGTAGGGGTGGCAGAAGACACTGATTGTGTGATATCAGCGATGATGTGAGGGGCGGACGTGATGTCACGTGTGATGCAAGAGGAATTGTGAGGGGCGGAAGTGGTTGTGGGAGTTGCCATTATGAGGGCAGAAGTGACATTATCAATCAGCGTGAGGGTGGTAGCTGCATCAGCTGCATGGCTAATGGCATCAACATTGATGCCCTGGGGTTGAAGTGTTCTGAGGCGTCCACATTGCAGATTAGTTGGGGATACAGATTCAATGCTATAATCAGCTCAGCGTGACCTTATTCAATCAGGTTAAGCACAAAGAGCTGAATGGCACGCTCCCAGTTTGGCTGCGTCCATTTCTACATTCTTTGATATTGTGTTTAAAAAATCATACACAACTCATCTATGATATCAAAAGATAAATAGCAATGCTGAAACTGTAGGTGGAGCCACCAATAATTTACATCATAACATTCATATGCACATTGTGAATATTATACAGTGCTTTATAATTTCATTCCTCTCTCCTGAGCACACTCATGTAAACAAGACAAGATTATCAACTTTTTCTCAAAAGATATCTGAATATCTGAAGCTTCAATTGAATAAACTTCCTCTGGCAGCATCCAAGGTATTTGCTTACTTACAAAAAACACTGACCAAATCTGCAAATTCAAGATGTAAACTCACGAATTCCTGCAAAACTGTAGTCTAGCATGCTTACTGAAATGTTCAGTACCACTCCCCCCACCCCCATCTCCGCACGCAGACAATGAGGGAGCTGTGCTCTGCATCTTACACAGGCCATGCTTTTGTTTTGGTTCAAAGATTGTGAGAAGATTTGTAGCTCGGGTGCTCATTGTTGTGGTTCTGTTCGCCGAGCTGGGAGTTTTTCTTGCGAACGTTTGGTCCCCTTTCTAGGTGACATCTTCAGTGCTTGGGAGCCTCCTGTGAAGCGCTTCTGTGTTGATTCCTCCGGCATTTATACTGGTTTGAATCTGCCGCTTCCGGTAGTCAGTTGCTGTCCGCTGCAGTGGCCGGTATATAGGGTCCAGGTCGATGTGTCTGTTGATAGAATTTGTGGATGAGTGCCATGCCTCTAGGAATTCCCTGGCTGTTCTCTGTTTGGCCTGCCCTATAATAGTGGTGTTGTCCCAATCGAATTCGTGTTGTTTGTCATCTGAGTGTATGGCTACTAGGGATAGCTGGTTGTGTCGTTTCGTGGCTAGTTAGTGTTAGTGGATGCGGGTTGTTAGATGTCTATGAACACCAACTAGCCACGAAACGATACGACCAGCCATCCCTAGTAGCCATACACTCAGATGACAAACAACACGAATTCGATTGGGACAACACCACTATTATAGGGCAGGCCAAACAGAGAACAGCCAGGGAATTCCTAGAGGCATGACACTCATCCACAAATTCTATCAACAGACACATCGACCTAGACCCTATATACCGGCCACTGCAGCGGACAGTAACTGACTACCGGAAGCGGCAGATTCAAACCAGTATAAATGCCGGAGGAATCAACACAGAAGCGCTTCACAGGAGGCTCCCAAGCACTGAAGATGTCACCTAGAAAGGGGACCAAAAGTTTGGAGGAAAATTTTGTTTTGGTGATCAATCTTTTGGAAGCTGTGAGATTGTTTAATTTGTGTAATACTTATTCTAAGTATCATATCAATGATAGAATTAGTGTCATACTCTATTTTTTTAGAAATTCATTTATATTTCTTCCTTCTGCTCCATAGATAATTCCTGCATTAATCAGTACTGACTGTTCTGTTATAACATAGGAGCCCATATCATCAAACTCTGCTGTGATTTCCCACATGTACTGACTTTATTCCTCTCCCAGCTTTTACCTGAGCCTGAACAAGTTTGTGTACAATCTCAGCATTCCATTTTAAAGTGAATTGAGTTTCTTCTTCAGTTTCATCTCTGCCACCAAAACTTTCCCCTTTTCCCAGCTCTATTGCAGCCTCGATCTGAATCCCTGCCTTAGACACTCTGCTTTTGAAAACTTCATCCATGTCGCTGTCTGCTCCAATCTCAACTATTCTAATAATCGTCTCATTAGCGACTAACTTCAAACTCTCAATGAACCTCAGGTTATCCTCAACTCTGCTGCTTGTCCAACAACTCACACGGAGTCTAATTCACTTATCACCCCTATAATCGTTGACCTACAGTGGTTTCTGGTGTGGTAATATCTCATTTTAAAGTTCCCATTCTAATCAGTGTCTCTCTCTGCCCTCTTGTTTCCAATTAGTATCATTCCTCAAGTAATTTCTCATAGATCCTTCAAATTTGTTCTCCCTTCCAAAATTGTGCTTAAAGTGAATGTGTTTCTCTCTGTTTCCCTCCTTGAACATGATTTGAGCCCTTGTACAGTTGGTGGTATTGTGCCATTGCTTGTATTTTCATTCACTTCCCAAAGCGTCACACGTGGAGCTCTCTGTCAGAAAGGGACATCATTGACTTTGACACATGACTTTCACAATTATTCTCTGCCAATCCATTGAAACTCCATGTTAGTCATCGTCAGCTGATCATACTTGAATCCACATGGGCAAACCCTTTGGAGGTTTGAGAAGAATCAGGCATGAATTACAGACTTTCGGTCTGCAGGTACAAGAAGTGGTTAGGAAGGCAAATGTAATTTTCTCCATCATTGCTAAAGGGGTTGAGTTTAAAAGCAGAGAGGTAATGTTGCAGCAGTACAAGGTGCTGGTGAGATCACATCTGCTGTACCGTGTGCAGATTTTGTCTCCGTACTTGAGAAAGGATGTACTGGCAATGGAGGATGTGCAGAGGAGGTTGATTCCGGCATTGAGGGGGATTGATTTATAAGGAGAGACTGAGTAGAGTGGCATTATATTAGTTGGAATTCAGAACAATAAGGGGGGATCTTATAGAAACATATAAAATAATGAAGGGAATGGATCAGATCGAAATAGAGAGGATGTTTACACAGACATGTAAAGCTAAGATAAGAAGGCACAGCTGCAAGACTAGTGGAAGCAGATTTAAGACTGAATTGAGAAAGAATGTCTTCACCAGAGGGTTGTTCGTCTGTGGAATTTCTTGCCTAGTGAAGTAATTGACGTTATTCAGGAAACTGTTTTAAAGTAAGCTTTATTTATTTCTAACAATGGAAGAAAATAACAGATACTGTGAAAGGTTGAGTAAGTGGAGCTGAGTCCACAAAAAGATCAGCCATGATCTTATTGAGTGATGGAGCAGGGTCGAAGGTCTGGACGGCCTATGCCTGCTTCTAGTTCTTATGCTACAATCAACAGCTTAGGCACTTGTTGGGAAAATGAGCTAGGAAAATGAACTGAAAGGAAGTTCAGTTGATAACATTGGCAGATATTTAAATTAATATTTCACAATTATTCAACATGATTGGGAGACGATGGCCTTGTGGTTTTATTGCTAGATTGTTAATCCACAGACTCTGATAATGTCCCGGAACCCGGGTTCAAATCCTGCCACAGCTGATGGTGAAAATTGATTTCATTTCAAAAAATCTCGAATTAATAATCTCATGATGACCCTGAATCCATTCTCAATTGTTGGGCAAACCTTTCTGGTTCACTAAAGTCCTTTCGGGAAGGAATTTGCCATCCTTACCTGGTCTGACCTACATGTGACTCCAGTCCCACAGCAATGTGGTTGACTCATAACTGCCCTCTGGGTAATTAGCGATAGGAACTAATGTTGACATAGCTAGTGATTCCCTAATTCCGAGAACCAATTTTAAAAAGACACTTAAAAGGAATTGATGAGATGGTAAACTTTGTATGATAAGCAAATAGAGTCAGGGTGAGTATCCAATGAAAACAAAGGCGCACAAATGATGAAAAGTGCTGGTAGACCAGAGGTTTGGGACTTTTGTTTAGAGCCCACCAGTTGAAAACGAATAAAGTTGGAGACACTTGATTTAGGAAGGTCAATTGTTAAAAATATGAACAAACATAGCACGAGGGTCCATGTGGAAATAAAAATAAGACAAAAAAAAAGGTAAAACTTTTTTTTGAACAATTGGATAATGACATCGGGAAATTCCACACAGGAAAATGGAAACTCTCAAATATCTCAAACAACTATTTTATATTGGTTGTGACACTGTTTCGACAGAGAGTATCCCAAAGATCGCAGGCCTTATCTTCAGGACAACCAGTTTGATAAAGGATATGATTACGGATAAACTATCCACCAAAAGCCAATGGTCTGTTTTCTGGATTTTGAAAGAACATGCTCCAGACATATTCCTGGCATTTGTTGAAATATCACTACAGTGCAAGGGGATTTCAGCTGATTCAAAGGTCTTACTGTGATGCCTGTTCTCAAGAAGAGAGGAAGGCAGAAAACAGGAAAATAAATGCTAGGTAGCTTTACATCTATTATTAAGAAACTGCTCGAGACCATTATTCAGAAGAAAAGACGGGATTTACAATAATTTAGTGGGATAATACAAACTCAATAGAGTTATTTGAAAAAGAGAATCAGTGATAATAAACGTAAACCCTTAGATTGTGTAATTAGATTTGGTAAGCATCTTATGAACAACCATATAAAGCAAGTATTGCACAAGGTAAGAACTTGTGGGTTATTGTTCAGAGATTGAACATTTGTAAAGACACAAAGGAGTGAGTCTTGATGAATATGTCTGTGTGAGTTTAGACAGACATAATAAGTGGATTGCAACAAATGTCAGCCCTTGGATTCCCAGTTATTTACTCTCTGTGTTAAAGGTTTTTTTGGGGGTGATGTAGAATGAAGTCAATGCATAGTTGATGATGATAAAGATAGGTTGGAGTGTATGGTGTGATAAGGATGAAAGAAATCTGCACTATGTAATTGGAAGGTAGAGTTCATTATAATAAAGTGTGAGGTCAAGCGCTTCAGAAGGAATAATAGGAAAGCAAATGATTATTTATATGAAGAGAGGCTGTGAAAACAAAAGACCAGCGCAGAGAGATTTGGGTGTTGTTGTGCGTGCAAGGTCTGAGAAACCATAAGGATTGATCAATTTCCAGGACCAGATCATGTGTATGCAAAGACATTGTGGAAGTAAAATTATGTAGGTGGGAGAGTTGGACTGAGATATTGCAGATGGAGTTCCATCCTGTCAAATGCGAGGTCATGCATTTTGGAAGATCCAATTCAAGATCGAATTATACAGTAAGTGGAAATGTCCAGAGGAAAATTAATGTACAGAGAGATTTCTGGGTGTTCAAGTCCTTTGATCTCTGGAGGTGACAATGCAGGTCAATAGATTTGTCAAGAAGACATATGAAATGTTTTCCATCATCAAACGGGGTATTGAGTACAGGATTTGGCAGGTCATGTTACAGTTCAATAAGACTTTGGTTCAGCATTATATCCGGTACATTTTTAGTGATCCACATTACCAAAACGATGTGGATGATTTGGAGAGAGTGCAGAAGAGTTCACTAGGTATTACCTGATATGGAGGGTGCAAGATATGAAGAGAAGTTGAGCAGATTAGTATTATTTTCATTAGGAAGATAGAGATCGGGGAGGGGGAATCTGAATGAGGTCTACAAAATCATGAGAGGTATAGATAGGGTAGATAGAAAGAATTTATTTCTTCCCAGTGTGGCGTACTGAATTTCTAGGGGCGACGAGTTCAATGTGAGATCGGATATGTTGATGGGAGGTATATGTGGTAAATTCATTATGCAGAGGGTGGGGGTGCCTGGAACGTGTTGCCAGTAGTGGTTTTAGTGGTGGACACAAGAGCGACATTTAAGATATATCTAGACAAATATATGAATGGGCAGGGAGCAAAGGAATACAGATCCTTAGAAAATATGCTTTGATGGAAGAACTGGATCGGCGCGGGCTTGGAGATATGAAGGGCCTGTTCCTGTGCTGTAATATTCCTTGTTATTTTTTTCTTTGCTCTTCGTTCTTTGAAACTATGGGAACCCAGCAGATATAGTTGAATCATTTATACACACAAGTGAGTTACTGGAGGACTGGAGGGTGGGTAATGCTGTGCCTTTAGAAAGGCTGGAAGGAAAAGCATGGAAACGATAGATTGGGTCTGACATTGCTGATGAGTAAGTTGTGGTAAGAGATTCTGAAAGATAAAATTTACATGCATGGAGAGGGAAGGGCTGATTTGTGTTTGTCAGAAAGGGTTTGTATGAGAGGAATCATGTCTTAAAAACATGATTCTAGTTTGTTTTAAATGAAGTAACCAGAAAGATTGATTGTAGCAGAATGGTAGATGTTGTTTAAATGACCATAGCAAAGCCTTTGATAAGGTTCTGCATGGTAGACTAATTAATAAAGTTAAAGCACATGGGATTGCGGGTAAGCTTGACAACTGTAAATTGTCAATTCTGTAAATTCGGCTTTACAGAAGGAGACAGAATAGAGGATTTTTCTTTGGCCTGGAAGCCTGTGACAAGCAGTGTTCCATCGGGATCAGACTTTTCCTTGTCATTGATGTGAAAGGTTAGGATGATAATATCGAAGGCATGGTTGGTACATTTACAGATGATACCAAAATTGCTGTTATATTGGGCAGTGAGACAGTTGTCTGAAATTGCAAAGAGATATTGTGCAATTAGGTCAATGGATTGAGGAGTGACAGATGGAGATTAGATAAAGTAAAGTAAACGTGAGGTACTGCATTTTGGTGAAATAAACAAGTGCATGACATAAAACAAATAATTATATGGTCCCAAGTAGTACACTAGGCCACAGAGATCGAGGAATGTTTGTACATAATTCTTTGAACTTTGCATCAAACGTGGTAAAAGTATTTTAGAAGGCATTTAGTACGTTTGCCTTCATCTCTCAGACGTTTCACTATAGGTGGCGGTATTTCATATTGAAATTGTACAGGGCAGTGATTAGGCCTCTTTTGAAGTACTGGGTCCGGTTCTGATCACTCAGTCAGAGGAAGGACATTATTCAAATTTCGCAAGGTTTGTTAAGGTTTGTAGCTCAGGTTGAGGTTTGGGGTGTAGGTTTGCTCGCTGAGCAGAAGGTTTGATATCCAGACGTTTCATTACCTGGCTAGGTAACATCATCAGTGGCGACCTCCAAGTGAAGCGAAGCTGTTGTCTGCTGCTTTCTATTTATATTTTTCTCCTGGTTGAGATTCCTGGGGTTTGTGGTGATGTCATTTCCATTATTAAGCTGATTAGGGTTAAATATATTTACCAGAATGTTGCTAAGAATGGAGAGATTGGGGTATAAGGAGAGATTGGATCGTATCATATGTTTTTTTCCCTGTAGCACAGAAGATCCAAGGGTAACATTATAAAATCATGAGGGATATTGATAAGGCGAATGGCATGTTTCCCTCGGACGGAAGAATTCTAAACCAGCGAGAATATTTTAAAGTGAGAAGAGAAAATTTCAAAAGTACATGTGTGGCAATTTGTTCTTACGTAGAGATATTAGTGAGTGTAATGCTCTTTCAAAAGAAATGGCGGGTGCAGGTACAGTTGCAACATATAAAAGATGTTTGGGTAAGTACAGGAATAGGAAAGGTTCGGTGAGATATGGGCCAAACTTAGGCTGGTAGTGTTAGTTGAACAAAAGGTGTGGTTCCATGTTGTTCAATTCTGTGACTGTGATTCTTTTGCCCTTTATAAAAAAAAGTTAATGACTTTCCAATATCAGTGTCAAAGTGAATACTTATTCTTAAAATGGACTTCCTAGTTTTAGACTCCCATACACGTGGAAATTCCATCAGGTATTCACCTGATACACGGTTTTCAAGATCTTGTTTAGTACAACAGAAAAATCAGTTATACTGAGACCTAAAATGTATATCCTTCATAATACAAGGCCTTCAACACAGAAACAATAAAGTGAAGTACCTTTGGAAGTTTCTAAATCAATTTTTTTTCCCAGAAAACAAAAGAACTGTGGACAACGGATATAGACTGATCCCTGGAACAATCCACTTTCAGTTTTCCAAGCAGAAAATCAATATAAAATTCTACTCATAACTTCCTGTTGTAAATCAGGAATGAAAAAAACAGAATCGCCTGGAAAATCTCAGCAGATCTGGCAACTTCCATGAAGAAAAATCAGAGTTAGCATTTTGGGTCTGGTGAACCTTCCTCAGAATGGTGTCCTTCCTCAGTTTGAATCTTTCTTTTTGTCAGTTTAGGATTCAGAACAGTTCACACTGCATCAGGTGTGATCACAGCGATTCCCTGTACTGATGCAGTAAAACATTCCTACGATTTAACCCGATACCCTTTGCAGCATCATTCCATTTACCTTCCTAATCATTTGCTGCACATGCTGACTAACTTTATATGATTCATGCAACAGTACTCACAAATCCTTCTGTGTCCCTGGTTCCACAATCTCTCACATTTAAACAGTTACTGCTTTTATATCCTTCTGCCAAAACACTAACTGTCATAATTCACATTAAACAGTCTCTGTTGAAGGTTTTCACACTAAACTACCCCTGCCTGTATCCCATTACTGACTCTCTGCATCCAGTTGACAATGTATTGAATGGCTATCTTGATAAATTAGCTCATTGAGCTTCAATCCATTGGGTCATTCAAATAACTGTAAGACGTTGAGTGCCTAAAAGATTAATCTGCATCAGTTTTCCAACCTGCAAATCCATATCAATCTCTACACTCAACTTCCTGTGATATTAAGTGATCTGCTGTGCTTGTGCAGCACCTTAGGCAGTTTGAATTGCCTCGTCCTGTGCTGTGTCGTGTGCACTGAAGGGCTGATTAACATCACCATGTTTCTGTCTAAATCCTTAGAGGGGCAGAATGGTCCCCCACTATCTCATTGCCTCACTAGCTTAATGTGGTCTTTCTCTCCTTTAACTACATGGAGGGGTGGATTGAGGGAACAACACAAGAGCTAGAATCATCATTTGGCCAATTGGCCCCTCAGGCCTGCTGCAACATTCAGAATGCTCCTAGCTGATGTGATTGTGTCTGAGCATCCCTTTCCTGTCTGTTCCTAATAAACACTGACTCTGTTGTCTATCAAAGTTCAGTTTAGCTCAGCCTTGAATACCTTCATGAACCAAGTCTTCACTGTTCCCTGGGAATGAGAACATGCCCAAGCAGAAAAAAATTATCCTTAACTTAGACTTAAATGGAAGCCGCTTATTTTTATAATTTGTTAACTTCAAAAGAGATCATCACCACTTTTGAGGAACAGGAAACAACAATAATTAGGAATAGGCAAAAACCATTCAGCCTTCAAAACGTGCCCCACATTACCACTGACTATATTTTGGTTAAATAACTATTAAAGTCAGCAAGCACAGCACACTCACAAAGACATTTCCAGGTATCAAAGAATCATAAGAAACGAGAACAGAATAAGAACATTTGCTCCACCGAATCTGCTCTACTGCTTAATCATGGCTGGTCTGTTTCTCAACCACATGCTCCTCACGTCTCCTCATTATCCTGTATTCCCTTATTAATCAAAAGTTTATCTAACTCTATCTGAAAGACACCATCGTGTCAGTGTGCTTGCATGTTTTTTTTTCCATATGAGTGACTGTATGTGTGTTTGTGTGTCTGTTGTATATTTAAGGAATTATTTTATCCTGGGATCTTTAAAGTTGTTTCCAGGCACAGGTACCGAGCAATCTTTAAGAGCAATGAGAGCAAATAACTTGTGAGGCCTTAGTTTTTTTTCTTAAAGTTGGAACAATAGAAGCAGCTTCAATGAATACAGTCAAGGTCTAACAGAACCAGGGCATATAGTCGGCAGTTTGCAACAGTTGTAGCCGGGATCGCAACAGGGTTGGAAACTGGACTACATGTCGCTGGCTGCTACTTTCTCTGAATTTTCCCTTAAGGGTTGCAAGAGTTGGTGGCTTCAATTTGTTTTCCTGAATTTCCTGCCCAAGGTGTACTTATGAACTGTTCCAACTTGGAACAGTTACTGTTTAGTAGTAAAATAATTCTTTAAGTTTTACTATGTTTTCCAACAGAGTTAAGTTATTCCACATTCATCTTTCTTTGATTACAATTTTACTATTGTGTTTGAATAATTTGTCTTTTGCGTAATGTCAATTAGTTTGGTCAATTGAATTGGATCTGGAAAACAGCACCTTACATTTACCTTTAAAATAAGAAAACGTTAGGGTCCAGGTTAACTTCTTAATCACATTTCAGAGTTCTGATCACATCTGTAACACTTTGTAATGGGATCACTCTTATTTTGGGGACAGTGGATTAATTGAAATGGGGGATAATACCTTGTTTCCTCGTGTGTTTAAAATGATGTAATATCGTCCTCTGCTGGTTCACCAACCCCACTGTGCAAGCAGCAGGTTTCATAGAATCCGATCAGTGAGGAATTTAGTCAATCTAGTTCACACTGACTTGCCATAGAGTGTCATGCAATCATTCCCATCCCGGTAACCCTGTGTTTCACATGGCTAATGCAATTAAGCTGCACATCTCTGGGCATTATGGGTAATTTAGCATGGTCAGTCTACCTAACCTGCACATCTTTAGACTACAGGCGGAAAGTGGAGAACTCATAGTTTGTTTGAGAATGCATCAATGACTGTGAATCAGCCACGTTGTGCGACTGTGTGATGCTTCACAGAATAGCCTTGGCAACAGAGAGGAGTTTGTCTGATCCCTTGCAATGCTGTCACTGGGATATTAGAGAAGGAGGTGGACATGTCTAGCATTGACCTGCTGGCACCATTGGGTCATTGAGAATGCTTTCACACTTATCATTTGTCAGAGTGTAGAGCAAATAAAATGCAAATAGCACAACGTGCAATCAAATTATCTTGTCTCCTGCCAACAATGGTTCACTGAAGGCAACTGCTGTGGAAACACTCCTTAAAATGAACACTGCTTGTCATTAATATCTTCCAAAGATAAAGTTATTCTATATTGCAGATGTTTCTCCATATAAGCCTCAGGACAACTGCAATCCTCTACGTACCCCTCTAGAAAGAGACTGTATGTGTGTATGTGTGTGTGTACGTGTGTGTGTTTGTTTATGTGTGTTCGTGTGTGTGTGTTTGTTTATGTGTGTTGGTGTGTTTGTGTGTGTGTGTGTATTCCTATTAATGTTGCTGTCAATTTATATGATGCTGTGACCTGCTGCACTCCCTCTCTGACTGGGTTCCAAACAGGGGTTTTCACCTTCCATCACTGTCTGTGCAATGGAGTGGAGAGGCCAGCACAATGTAGAATTACATCATATTAAGAAACGCAGGGACCATCAAATCAGTCTCACACAGAGATACACACAAACACTAATGCACACAGATACACACACTAATACTTACATGCAGATGCAGCCATACAAATAAATGGGCATATGCGCACACAAACAGACACACACAGAGATACATTGACATGAGACAAACATGGGAATCGATGGGTCTTTCTCTTTCTTTGTGGCAAATTCTCCCTATTTCACCCACTCTATAAGGAGGGCAACATTGTTTCTATTTCTCTGTTTGCAGCATGTCATTTTTTTTCTCTGGGTCTTTGGAGTGTGTGTTGTTATTTCTGACTCTCGTTTGGTATCAGTGTATGCCTTGATCACACCAATGAGTCTGTCAGTATTTCGATTGTTCTGCAGGAGAAAGTAAGGACTGCAGATGTTGGGCGTCAAAGCTGAGAGTGTGGTGCTGGAAAAGCACAGCAGGTCAGACAGCATCCGAAGACCAGGAAAACTGGCATTGCAGGCATTAGATCTTCATCAGTCCTGTCTGTAATCCCGATTCTAACCTGGCCTGCTGTGACTTTTCCAGCACCACATTCTCTTTCAGTTATTTTGACTGGAGTGTGACACTATGAAAAACTCGATACTTGATGTCACCAATACTGGAAGAATTGCGAAGTGTGTGGAGGACGGAGTCCAACAACAACAGAACAATGCTAACTTGGTGTAGAGTTCAGGTATATTTCATACGACAATCAAAGCAGGACAGTGTGAGGTGATGCACTTTGAATGGAAAACTGGCTGTACTGTTATTGAGGGGGTGCAGGAGCAGAGGGACCTGGGTGTATTTGAGCACAGATTATTGAAAATGTCAGGACATATGGGGAGAGCAGTAACTATCACAGATTAGTTTCAGTAACTGAGTTGTTTACCAGGGGAGGTGTAGGAGGGATCCTCTGTGCTCCCTTCCTGGGAGGTGGTGGTGACGATGTGTTGTGATTCCACCCTCCTGCCCCCCGAGATCATGGGGATTCCGTTTGTACCAGCTCGAAAGCAAAGGGAGATGGCATCAGGGACACGGCTTCGAAGTTGTGCCGGGGGGAAATGGAGCTGCCAGTGGACTTAAAGTGAGAATTGCCCTTCACTGAGCATTGCTCCTTACTCGGTCGGTAGGATGTGGATGTTTCAGAATTTCCACACGAAGCAACCCGGTCGTCTCAGCTCATATTACGGTCCTTCCTACATGACAGGGGAGGGGTTAAGGGAACGGATATTCGGCACTCCACCTGTTTCCCCTGGATTGGGAGAAAGGGAGTGAAGGAGTGAGGGTGGGGCTTTCTGATAATATGCTCTAGGTGGGGGTGGGGCGGAGTGAAGACGTTTTCGGTGGGGGTCTGTCCACAATGTTGTGCATATGTTGTGTTATTAGTGTAGGGTGTATACTGAAGATGACAGAAGCAGAGAGAGACAGAGAGAGGGAAGATGCTGCATGCAGTAGTGACAGAGGTGAAGCATGAGCCTTGTTCGGGGCTGGGTACTATAACAGGTATACAGTGAGTGTGAGGGAGCAGAGAGAATACAGTGACCTTTATCCTGACAGAGTGGGGAAGGTTATTCATGCTTCTTCTGTATTGCTGGATATTTCTTCAGACTGCAGATACTACATTGTGTTGGATGGTGAGCCCAGACCATGCTCGGTGGGTCTGGTGTTGGTGTGGCCCCCTCTGGGAAGAGAATGGTCCTTCTCTGTGCTAGCTTACCTATCAGGACCTTTGTGCACCTGTCTAAAAACCGTGGTGTAATTGTCCCTTATCTGCCATGCTCGGGGTAAACTGTGCAGGGCAGCTCCGAACCAAGAATTCTCAACCGTGTGCCCATTGGCCTTTTAAAGATGGCACCAGTGCCAGGAATCACGGAATATCCAAGGGCATCCGGACGATGGTAAGTACCTCGAGCCATGATAGTTGGTAGAAACAGGCTGGCATTGAATGAGAGCGACACCATGGGGTGGGTGGGTAGTTAATGAGGTGACTTCGATAAAATAGCACCAGAAAACTAGCTCATCCTCATGTGGAAGTTTCCCTCAGTCAGAGTCAACGTAAATGACACTGAGACAAATTATTATTAGATTCAGCCCAATGGGTCGATGTCTATGCTGACCCTACTACCAGTTAAAAAGCTGCAGAAGAAATGTTAATCCAAAACTCTGCTGAAATCACTCCAATATCCTGTTCACCCATCATTCCTGGAAGCACTGGCTCATCTTACAGGATACAGTCGAAATGTCGACATTTCAGCAATCTGGAACCTGTCATCACATCCTTCCATCACATTGTCTTTCAATCTCGCCCTCTGTGTACACCACAAACCTCTCCCATGTGTTGGTATTTAAACTGATTCCCCCACCATCTCTCTTTTGCAGTGATTTTCACACCCACAGCACTCCTTCGTATGGCATAAGGGAGATATAGAGCTGTAAATAGATGTAATCTGCACATTTTGCACTTTCGGCATCTGTTGCAAGTTAACCCACACTGGGCAGTGATCTAACACAATGTTACTGAGCAATGCACCGGGGTGGTGGACGCAGTTCCATACCCTGGTCACATGTATCCTCTCGGTTTATAGATCTTTGCACTGCTGTGGTCTACGTATCTTTCCACTCTGGGTAGATTGGGGATTGCATTGTACAGTACACTACTCCCGTTTGCATAGTGCTCCCTCCTGAACATATATCTTATCTGGGTTTATAGATCAATGCACTGCTGAGGTCAGCACAGTGTTCCACTCTGGAGCGATTGCAGGGTTGTGTTCAGCAATACACGAGTAAACCTGATGAAGGGCTTATGATCGAAACGTCGAATTCCCTATTCCTGAGATGCTGCCTAACCTGCTGTGCTTTAACCAGCAACACATTTTCAGCAATACACGAGCCTGGTTTGCGAAGCGCTCCATGCTGAATAGATATCTCCTCTGCGTTTATGGTGTCTGGGCTGGTTTTCTGAGGTGGATTGAGAATGTGATACAACTAATGATTTCAATTGATATGGCAATGGCTTTAACTTTGTTCTCATTCTTGTTATTGGACCCTCCAAATTCTGAATCCTCCAGCCAGTCTCATTCTTCAGTCGACCTCCATTGTTCAGTAACTTGTTGTCCCATGTGTAATTGTTCAGTTCTATTGTGAGTAAACCTGTTCTGTCTATTTCCCTGGCCTTTGCCATTGCCCACCTTGGAGCATCGGGATTCACCGTAATAAAGGTAAGGTCACTCCTCAGACTCAGCGCTCCAGGGAATATAGCCCCAGCCAATTCATACCATCCGTTTAGCTCAACATTACCCCATCCTAACACCAGCAGCATAACTGGAAAACTTTTCTGCACTCTTTCAAGTTTAACAGCATCTTTCCTATAGCAGGGAGAACACAACTCAAGGCAGGATTACAGAAGTTGATGAATCTTGTGTGTTGGCGGAAATGACTATTGCAGATACTGAATATTAGTGTCGATAATGTGGTGCTGGAAAAGCACAGCATGTCAGGCAGTATCTGAGGAGCAGGAAAATCAATGTTTCAGGCAAAAGCAATCTCGGATGCTGCCTGACCTGCTGTATTTTTCCAGTACCACACTCTGAACCCAGTGTGTATCCCTGATGGCCTCCTTATTCAAAGACTGTAATTTTTCCTCCCACTTGGTTGATGCCCTACAGTGCATCTTATCCACTTCCCGCACCTTCACCCTTGAATCGCACCCCTCCAAACCCAAAAGGGAAAGAACACCCTATGCCTCATCTTCCACATCACCAAACTTTCAGATACAATGCATTATACTCCCACATCTGTGCCACCTAAAAACAGACCCCACCACCAAATATGCATTTCCCTCTCCACCCCAATCTGTGCTACATAAAGAACATTCCCGGCGCCAATCCCTTGTCAGGTCCATGCCAACCATCAACTAACCCTCCACTCTCAGCACTTTCCCATGCCACAGCAAGAGTTGTAAAACCTGCACCTTCACCTCCCTACTCATTTCTGTCCAAGACCCCAGAGTGACCTTCCACATCCACAGGAATTTTTCCTGCACTTCTACACATGTCATCTACTGTAACCATTGCTCCCGATATTGTCTCCTCTCCATTGGGGATTCACCATGCCAACTTGCGGAGCATTCCAGATAACATCTGTGGGACACCCGCACCAACCAATCACACCGTACTATGGCTGAACACTTTACCTCCCCTCCCACTCCGCCAAGTACCTGGGCTTCCTCCACAGCCAGTCCTTACCCACCCGATGCCTGGAGGAAGAAAGCTTCATCTTCCGCCTTGGGACCCTTCAACCACACAGGGTAAATGCAAATTTCACCAGTTTTTACATTTCCCATCCCCCCACCTTATCCCAAATCTAACCTTCCAACTCAGCACGGCCCTGTTGATGTGTCCTACCCCTTCCATCTTCCTTCCACCTAACCGTTCTACCCTCCTCTCCAACATATCAACCCAACCCTAACTTCACCGATCTATCACATTCTCAGCTACCTTGCCCAACCCCATCACCCTCTTATTTATCTCTCAGCGACCTTGGGCTACAAGCCTCATTCCTAATGAAAGGTTTACACGCGAAATGTTTCTCCTGCTCCTCGGATGCTGCCTGATTGGCTGTCTTTTCCAGCACCACATTCCCGACTCTGATCTCCAGAATCTGCACTCCTCACTTTCTCTCTTGAGTTAGTGTATCCAGAAATTTACCCAACAGATATCTTACACAGTTATTCTGATATTTTATCCTTGTATCCTTTTTATAAATATAGTGAGAAATATACGATACTGCAGTTCTCTAACAATACCCATACATTCAAGGAAGAATATTAGAAAATTGGAAGATTTATAGTCCATCCATCAGTAACACTCATCCATTCCATCCAGTCTGAGTAAATATTCCCTTTTGTTGTGGTATGAAATGTGATGTAATGAAGTGGTTAACTGAACCTGTTTGTTCAGTGACTGTGATTAATGTCAGTCTCCACGGATTGTAATTATCCAGTGGAGTGTTTCCATCTTCCAATCATAAATGGGCTCCGTTCGATGTGTTATCACACAGTATGAGTGGGAGCATCAACAACAGCACGAACAGGGATCAGTGGCTTCGGAGTCAGAGCGAGGAGAGATCAGAATCTGAGAATATTAGACTGGAATGTTCCAACAATGGAAAGGAGGTTATGTTATTTGATTTGGTATCTTTTGACCAATTCTGATCGGTTGTCATTATCATCGCAGATCTATTATGCACTTCACATCATTCAATATTTTCATTATCCTCTCCTGTCTATCGTTGGTGTCCCTGGTAAGTCTCACTGTTCAGATTTTTTCTATAAACCAGTTACGACTGACTGCATTTCTGTTACTTCATATAGTCTACATCGCTTGCCACCAATAGTGTTCCTGTTGATACTTTGAATCCAGTTCAATTCCTGTCTCCCTCCTTGCATCTGGCTGTGTTACTCATGGGTCTCTATGTTGACCTATTCTGTTGCAGATGTGAACCATTGTCTCTCTGTCCTTCTTATTGAAATATTGGGAGCTTGGATGTCATTGTGGTCTATTATGTTTACAAACTCCACTTCCTTCCTGGGATTCCATCCCATCCCTGGCCAATATACTTTATTTTCATTCATTTCTTGGACTTGAACATCGCTGGCTGGCCAGTATCAATAGCCCATCTCTATTTACTCTTGAGACGGTGGTGGTAAGCTGCCTCCTTGAATTGCTGCAGTCCACTTCCGTCGGTTGACTCATAATGCCGGTAGGGAGGGAATTCCAAGATTTTGACGCAACGACTGTTAAAGAACAGCATGGGAACTTGCAGGTGGTGTTTGAAACTGATGAATCACACCTTTGATGATCCCTTTGGTCATGAGCTGATTCCTGACACCATACCCTGACAATTATTAACTTTAACACTCAAAGCTCCAAATGTAATTCAGTGGTTTGATTCATCTGCTGTTTGAACCTTGAGCTGTGAAATACAGACTTAGTGATGACAACAATCTGCTGCTGACACTTTCAGGTTGAAATCTGTAGAAACAATCTGATTCGAACTCATCCCAAAATCCCATCCGTCTGACATTCCTGTGCACGCTGATCTATATCGCTATTGTGTCTGCAAATGCCTCTATTTTAATATTCTCAAACACTTTAACTCATCTGTTCATGGAACTTCCCTCAGTCTCTCTGTGTCGATTATCCAAATCCCTGACAGTGGTTCACATTCAACCTGGTTTCCTTCGCGTGTATTTTCTGTCATGCAATGATTTTATGCATTCAACCACGCCAAATGCATCACACACATACACACACACGTCCAATGGAGATAGAAATCCTCCTCTTATCGGCAGTAATCTGATGTGTGTGTGTCATTCCTACATGATAGTAAAGTTTTGCAATACTCCCCATGCTGGGCAGATAGTGCAGATTACTGACCAATACACTAGCATAGACTGCACAGCTCTCGATGTCAGTTTCTCATCTTGTTCCAGCTTATGTTGTTTGAAATGTTTTGTGAAGCAGATTCAGAATTTGATTGAACAAACCATTTCAGCTCATCTGAAAATACCTTTATTCAATGTTCTCAATCTTGTAATTTTGCTCTCGAAGGATTCATTCCTTCAGTTAGTCCCACTGCCCTGACTTTTTGTCCATATTTCCACAACATGCTGACAGGTACTTAACTATCTGTTTCTGATTTTAATCTGAATCTCTCTGACCCTCTGTACCTTTCCTTGGCCTTTGTTTCTGCCTTCCTAGTGTATCACTGCTGGCATTGTGAAGTTCAGAAACAACGAAATGGTGTGTATCAGGCTGTTGTTCACTTCCTGTTGTGTCCCATGTGGCGCTCCATGGACAGAGGGGTGTATGTCAGGCTGTTGTTTATTTGCATCCCTATTGGAGGAGGTACCTGAAGAGTATAAGAAGGTGAAGAAAGCCATCTGAATTACATATGGCCTTGTGCCAGAAGCGTACAGACAGTGTTTCAGGAATCTAACAAAAAGTCCCTGGTAAAACGTGCATTGAGTTTGAAAGAATCAAACAAAGTAACTTTGAAAGGATATTGAAAACAGAGCAAATCCATGACACTCTTAGAGAAAGTCTCATTTCAAAGGAGTTCAAAAATTAACTTCCTGCAATAGTGAGAACTCGTGTTACACAGCAGAGAGTTACAATGGCAAGATTACAAACTGAAATCAGTGATGTTTGGATTTCATGAGGGATTGAAAAGAGTGTGTGAGATCTTCTTAAAATATATACCTGTGAGAAAGATTTACTGGTATAGGCCACGGATAGCAGGTAAAGAGATTACAGCATTAAGAGGTACAGAAACGTGTAATTTGTTAATGCTGAGACATGAGGAGACATGTCATTGCGAAGGACTATTGGAGAGATGAGAAGTGCTCCATGATGTAACGTGAGGTTGGAGTGTCCGGTGAATCCATCAACAGAAATATTTCACAATTGGGAAGGAAACATTGAGCTTGTTGTTGGTGTTACAACATTCCTGAATTTAAATTGCCAATAACGTTTAGGGTGTAGGTTTGCTCGCTGAGCTGTCGGTTTGATATCCAGACGTTTCATTACCTGGTAAGGTAACATCATCAGTGGCAACCTCCAAGTGAAGCGAAGTTGTTGTCTCCTGCTTTCTATTTATATCTTTCTCCTGGATGAGGTTCCTGGGGTTTGTGGTGATGTCATTTCCTGTCCGTTTTCTGAGGGGTTGATAGATGGCATCGAGATCAATATGTTTGTTTCTGGCGTTGTGGTTGGAGTGCTAGAGACATGCCAGAGAACTCCAACCACAACGCCATAAACAAACACTTAGATCTAGATGCCATCTATCAACCCCTCAGAAAACAAACAGAAAATGACATCACCACAAACCCCAGGAACTTCATCCACGAGTAAGATATAAATTGAAAGCAGGAGACAACAGTTTTGCTTCACTTGGAGGTTGCCACTGATGATGTTACCTAGCCAGGTAATGAAACGTCTGGATATCAAACCTACATGTCAGTGAGCAAACCTACACCCTAACCTTCAACCTGAGCTACAACCCTTCAGAAACCTTGCCAATAATGTGACTGAGACAAATCTATATACTGATCAAAATGCCGAAACGTTTTGGAGAAATTTAGGGAGAAAACTTCTAGTATGTTCAATTTGAAAGTTATACAGGTGACTGGATGAGAAGCTGTACATGCTGACAAGTTGTCGAGATTTGGATGAAGAAAAACAGAGGTGTTCTGTGGCAGGAGTAAACCGGATGAAATAGAATGGAGTTGTTAATATTTGCATGCTTATTGTCAATGTCATATATAAGTATTCTATTCAACTAAAACAGTAAGAATAATGGGTTTAAAATAAAACCACCGTTCTGTATTGGTGGTTCATTTTGTCAAAGGGGGTTTGTGTGAGGATACTGCCATTTTGAAAATGATATATTCTCTTGTGTTTTTTTGAAGAAACGTCTGCAAGGCTGAGATGCCGAACTGCCGCCTGAAAATGGCTGAAGCAAATAACTGAGGAGACCTTTACGTTTTATTAAAACGATGTTAACAATGGAAGTGCAGCGGCCAGGTCTCCCAGACCAGGCTTTCTCATTTTGTTTTTAGCTGCAGCATTCAGAAGCTGTTCGGTGTCCCAGAAGGGTTGGAAATTTCAATACATAATCCACAACAGCTATTCTCTTTGAAAGCTCTCTGGAAGTTGCTTACACCTGGATTCGGGTATTGTACATAAGATTTTGTGTTTGCATGTACATTTTTGCCAAGTGGTACGTTTATGGGATGTTCCGGGGTTAGCATAGTTAATTAGTAGAATGCAGAGTATCTATTGTTTGTTGTAATAGAGAACCTATCCCAACTTGTTCTTCTCTTTGATTGTGTTTTGATTAGAGCGTTTGAATGGACTGTATTTTGTTTAATGTTGAGAGGGTTGACCCGTCGCAACACATCTGGAAGACATAGTTCACATCTACGTTTAAAATACGGAAAAGGTGGGGTCGATGCTGTCTTCTTAAAGTATTTTGTGGTTGTCTGGTCCGGTCCATAACACTTGTAGCTGAGGGGCTTCTGATTATCTCCTGTTATTGAAAAGTTAGTGGAAGTGCCAGGGATGGTTTGCTGGAGGTTGTGCTGTGAGTTGCATCAGACATTCAGGGAGACCTGACAATTTTGTGACCCCACTCTGAATGAAGCATGGCCACTGTAGTTACAGCATCTGGGTCTGTAACATGAACAACAAATGGGGCAGAGGCTGCAGAGAGGGGAAGCTATGAAACCACGGAGTGAGTATGGGTGGGGTAAGGATCTGCTGTATCCTCCCCGGGTTTTCCAGGAACAGTACCCCAAGCTACACTTAACCCAGGAGCAGAGTTTGAGGGGATCCTGGTTGAACAAGGAGCTGGTCACAGAGCAGTGTCACCTCTTTCAACACGACCTGCAGCTTCACACCAGGAGGAAGACGGTGCTGCCAGTAGCTGTTAGAGTGACCATTTAATTCAGCTTCTAATTTCTGGAACTTTCTGAGCAGGAGTGGGTGACATATCCATCATCTCCCAATATCGCAGCATCAATGTCACCATTCAGTGACAAAGGATATATATGCTGGATGAGGTGAATGTTTTCTCCCTCAGCAAGGAGATGCCAGGTGTACCCATGTTTTCCCTGTATAGCAGGATTCCTAATGACATACATGGCTCTCTGGGGTCCCAATATCCGTAACGAGAGGTGGAGGAACTGAAGGAACTCTCACCTCATTAATATTACAGTGTATCCATGCACAGTATATCATGTTGGTGAATACTCACTGTCTTGGAAGCAGCCGCAGCCTCTTCATACAGAAGCAGTCAGCCATCCCCATCGTCTTTTGGTCTCCATTCGGAAAGAAAGGTTAGCCTCTCGGCTAAAGGCGATCCCTGAGACACACGGCTCAAAACACCCTCCCCTCACCACGCCCCACCGCCAACTAACCACATCAAACTATCCCGTGCGTACTGAGAGCAATGGAGCAATGGAAAATCAAGGAGCAGACCACCAGGGAGACGGCGCAACACTTCCCATGTCTAAACAGGTCAGAGTGAACACTCTAGTACACACTGCATCACTATGTCCTGTAATCGCTCTGCATTTCAGTAACATACTGCCTTCCATTCTTCCAGAAAAAATCTGGCAGGTAATACATTCTGTTATATTCCACTTGGCAAAGTATTATTCATTGACTTTATCTTTCATATCAATTTGCAGACTCTCCACTTTCTCTTGATAACTTAATGTCTTGCTTATCTTACCAAATCTAGTAGCGGCACATCTGTTCTATCGACTAAATCATTGATATTTATTGTAAACAGTTGAGGACCGTGCACTGGTCACTATTAGTCACCACTGGTTACGATCTTTCGAAGTGATGAAGACTGATTTATCTGTAGTTCTTACTTCCTGTCTGATACCTAGTCCTCCTCCATTTCTGTGTAACAGTGTCGAAGGGCTGAATAAGAACGAGTTGCATCAGTCGGCAATCCAGCCCCGTGAGTCTGTTCTGCTGTTGAATACAATCATGGCTGACATCATCGCGGTTTCAGTCCCACATTCCTGCCCGCTCTCCATACCCCTTCATTTACTCAATGTCCCAACATCCCCTGCAATCTGCGTTACACAGATTCACAACCCTTTGAGCGAAGTAAGTTCTCCTCACCCCTGTTTTAAATCTGCTCTGCCCAATCCTAAAACTGTGATCTTTTGTTCTAGTTTGCCCCACATGAGGAAATATCTACTCCATACCGATATTGTCAATCATCTTTAACATCCTCCAGACCTCAATGAGGTCTCCTCTCATTCCGCTAGGTCTGAACTGCTCAAACTCTCTTTAAAAGAAAAATTCATCTCTGGAATCAATCTAATTAATTGTTCAGTAACTTCATTGTAACTACATGCTTTCTGCAGTCAGGACACCAAACCTGAACACAGTATGTCAGTTACAGTCTCCCTAATACCTTGCAGAATTGCAGTAATTCTTCCCTCCCTTTATACTCTATTCTTTTACAAGTAAATGCTGAAATTGTACTTGCCTTTCTTATTCCCTGCTGTACCTGCATGTGGGTTTTCTGTGGTATGCACAAGGACACCCAGATGCCTCTACACATAAGCACTCTGAAGTTGTTCTCCATTTCCATAACATGTTCGATCCTTCTGATCAGAATGGTTAATCACATATTATTCACGTTAAATTTTAGTTGCCAGAGGTGGCACATTCATCGAAACTGTTGATGTCCATTTGTAAATGTTCTACATCTTCATTACATTAACCTACTTTTCCACTTGTTTTAGTGTCAGTTGAAAATGTGGCTGTCGTGTTTTCTCTCCTCTCATCCAAGCGATACAATGGATGGTAAATTGTCAGTTCGTCTGGTCTGAACTCTATGGAACCCCAAAAGTTGCCAACTATTCCAATCCCTCTGCACTTTGATGGCTCACCAGCCCTCTATCCAAGCGAATAACTTAGTCCCAAACCCATATCCTCTTATTTTACAGCTTAATATTTTGTGCTGCGTTTAATCAATGCCTTTTCAAAGTCCAGGCACTTTACTTCTCCAGGATCCCTCTTGTCTATTTTGCTTGTCACATCTTTAAAGAACTCGAGCAAACAAATCCTTAAATAATCATGCTGATTCTGATATATTCTGGCTCGACTTTGCAAATCCCCTGTTGTTAATTAATTTATAATGGATTCTCCCAATTTCCCTTAATTCTCAACAGTTTGCTCACAGCCTTTTATTGACAAATGAAGATGATTATTCCAATTCCTAACTTTTCTGTAAACTCTACGTTCCCTTTCTCGTGTTCCTCTGTAACAGGTGCAAAGCTTGAAATAATCTGCTCCAATCGGTGTGTAAGAGGTTTGAGTGTCTGAATGGATTCACTCAGTTCCTGATTTACACGCTCAATGGGCTGAATGTCCCCATGGTGTTCTTGCATTACAGTCTCGATGGCTAGAATGTCTTGATTTACAGACTCAAGATCTGCTTCTTCTCCTGATAATATGTCAGAAGCCTGAGGGCTTCTGGAATCTTCTTGTTGCTGTATAACATTTTGAGGGGCTGAACGGTCTTTTCATATTCCTTCATAGCAGGCTTGAGATACTGAACAATCAACTCCTGCATCCCTGAAATAGGATCGATGGAGTGATTTGGCTCCTCCTGTTCCCATACAACATATACATGGGTGAATTGCCTCCTCCTTTACATAACAAGTCTCAAATAATTTTATCTCCTTCTTTAATTCTCGTGCTGAATGTTATTCGAGTGTGCCAGTCTCTTCCAGTTCCTGTGTTAGAAACTTGAGGAAGCTGAATGGCCTGATCCTGTTGCTGTATATCAGGATACCGGTGCCTCATGGCCTACTCTGCGTGCAATGTTATAGACTCAAGGAGCTGATTGACCTCTTCCTGTAACTGCATAGCAGGCTCCAGGGGCTGAATAACCTCGTCCTGTTTTGGTGTGACAGGGTCGAAGGCCTAAATGTCCTTCTGCTATTCCTGTGTAACAGGCTGGAGAAGTGGATTTGGCTGTGTATTTGACTTCTGTTGCTGACTCTTTCCGGTGTCCGTAGTAAAAATAAGATATTCTTTTGATCAACCTGATCATCCTTTCAATATAAGATAACACCTTCATTGCAGGAATCAGTTGAGGAAACCATCTCTGAGCTGCTTCTAGTGTAACAATAGCCTTTCTTCAGTGAGGCGACTAAATCGGTACACACTACTCCAGATGTGATCTAATTAAGATCCTGTAGAGCATCAACAACACTTTACCAGCCTGCTGTAAAGTTCCCACCCAGGTTAGAGCCGTCTCAGCTGTCTGGGGGAATGCATAGCTTTGTTGAAAGATCATTGTCCTTTTCCACTCCTCGTTCACAACGAGAGATCTGGTGAAAATGTCATAATAACACTTGAGAAGAATGAATAACGTGACAAAGTTAACTAAATGTCCAAATAGGCTTCACCAATTATCTCACCTGAATCTACCATTAATCTCCCCAGAAGCCACATCACTCAGATTCCACATGATCTGGTAAGGTGAAGCTTAGAAACAGCAAGGAGAAGCAAAGATTGATAGAAGTTATATATCACAATGAAAGTTGCAATGCAAATGTTGGGTATGTTATAAAACAGGAAATTAGATACCCAGCTTTGTGGGTACCACAGTAATAATGAACAGTTTCAAGCTACATCTAAACTGTGTTGACCAACGTGAATGATAATGCTGGGAAAATGGATTTCCTTAGCGTATTTGAGATGGTTTCCTTCAACACTATGTTGAGCACTGAGGTACAAGTTAGGCAGTTTTGAAATTGATGTTATGTGATCAGAAGAGCTAATTGAAAACCCTGCTGAAAAGGGTTTTTTTGGGAAGTAATCATAATATATTATATGACGTCTGAATATAAACAGTATTTTTTTTAAAATTGTGTTATAAATCTGAGTCGTGCAAGTCACGAAAGTATGAGAGGCACATTAGCTTCAATGAATTGAAGAAGGACAAGAAAAAGATTTACTGGAAGACAAGCCATGGTTGTTGTTTAAATAAACAGCTTAAAATGTAAAATATACACATGTCCACCACAGTTCAAACAGCAAAGGGGTAAGGTGACTTAACAATAGTTAACAAAAGAAGTTAAAGATTGCATTAGATCAAAGGAAGCAGCTCAGGAAATTGCCAGACATTGGGATAAGCTATGGAATCAGAGACATTTGAGGACCAATGAACTGAAAGGGAAATTTCAAAAAATGCAAACGAAAATGAAACATTAGGATGACCAAACGCTTCTCTCGATACTTGTTGGGAAAGTGAAGGCAAGGACACGTGCGGAATGGTGAATACCCACACAAGATAATTCCTTGCAAGAAGTAGAAAATCACAGAGAAACTAAACAGTTACTTTCATGTCAATCTTATTACAGGCAAGATTAACTGACGGAGAAACTCAGTTTGTGTTCTCCAATGATTTACAAAATGAAAGGAGATCGCAGTGAAGCTTAGAAACTTCACACAGAGAGACGGACTGACACAGGGGCATGGAGAAGTGCTGCCAGGCAAGGTTTGGGAGAATCCAAGATATTGTCCACGGACATCAATCAGAACAGAAAAAACCTTTGGGATTTGGGATATTTGGGAGAATGAGGATGCAGGGACAGAATTCAAGAAGATGGATTGGGCCGCTCTTGAACAGATTGATATAATATGCGAGAAGGGATTGGAGGCTTTGGCTGGTAGAAAATTGCCATGTTGAAATGAGTTGTATCACAGGCTGCTGCTGGAGACAAAGGACAAAAGGCACTGACTCAAATGTTTAGGTCGAATCTGGACACAGGGAAATTGGAGATGCCAGATGACTGGAGAACAACGAATGTAGTCCCACTTTATGTGAAGTTTGGTGTAAATAGACCAGGGAATTGTAGTCCAGTGACTAGTAGATCAGTGTTAGTGGAATTATTGGAGGAAATAGGAACGGTGAAAATTGACCTCCATTTAGAAAGGCAAGGTTTGATCAGGAATAGTCAGCATGACGTCAACATTGTCTTAGTGGCAGGAGACAGACGGTGGTGGCGGAAGGTTGTTGTGTGACTGGAGACAAGTGTCTGCTGGTGCAGTGTATCTTATTATTTGTGGCATTCATTAATGATCTAAACAGATAGTGAATGTGTATGGGGTGGGGGAGTGTGATAATTAAGTTTGTGTTTGTCACAAAGTTTGGCTGGGTGGTTGGCAGTGAGGAGGAAGGCCTTATGTTACAGGAAGATACAGATGGAATGTCAGATGGTCAGATGGAATGTAACCCTGATATACTTGTGGTGATGTACTTTGCAAGAAGGAACCAAAAATGGGGGTATGCAATGAATGGCAGCATACTAGGAAGCTGAGAGGTTGTTTCTCCACAGATCCCTGAATGTGACTGCACAGGTTAATAGGTTAGGGAAAAGATGAGGACTGAAGATGTTTGAGATCAGAATCAAGAAGTGTAGATCAGGAAAAGCACACTCGGTCAGGTAGTATCCAATGAATTTTGCTGAAATCCCAAGCCCAGTGTGCGAAATCAAATCTTGTGGGATTGTGGCAAATATTTGAGTTCAAACTCAGATTTCTCCAGCTTCCTCATTTCTCCTCCCAACTTGTCTCAGTACCAACCCTCCAACTCAGCACCACCTTCCTAACCTGCAATCATCTTCCTGACCTCTCTGCCGCCACCCCCACTCCGGCGTATCACCCTCACCTTATCAACCTCACCTTAACCTCTTTCCACCTATCGCATTTCCAACGCCCCTCCCCCAAGTCCCTTTCCCTACCTTTTACCTTAGCCTGCTGAGCACACTTTCCTCATTACTGAAGGAGGGCTCATGCCCGAAACGTCGATTCTCCTGCTCCTTGGATGCTGCCTGACCTCCTGCGCTTTTCCAGCAATACATTTTCAGCTCTGATCTCCAGCATTTGCAGTCCTAAATTTTTCCAGAGTGCACAAGCTCCAGCAAAGGAGCCCTTGGACCGGAAACATAGGAATAAAAGGATCCTTCTATTGGAGATGAAGGTTCGTGGAACATGTTCCTTGAGGTCCCAACTATTCGCAAATATCTCAAACAGTTGGTTGACGGAATCAATTGCAATATATCTCAGTCTGCTGTAGGAGAAATGTATGGAGGAGATTCTCGGCCATGATGAGAACGTGGTATGCTCACTGTGTTGAATTACCTACTCCTTTCCCAATGTTTGTATGCAGCCTGTGGGAAAGGTCTGTCAGTGTTATCACAAGCTCTCAGATGTTAGGAAGGAGGTCTCTGTAGGGTTGACAGGCCTGTGTTTCCCTTTTCCGATGCAGAATCTGGTGCCGAGTGTTCTGTCTGGTTTTACCCTTTAAAACCTCGAAGCAGTTTGATACAATTGAGTGCCTTGCTTGGCTGTTTCAGAGACCATTGAAACCTGTGTCTGGAGTCGCTTTTAGGTTAGACCAGGAAAACACGGGAGATTCACTTCTTGAAAGTACATTAGGGAAACAAATTGATGTTTACAATTGACATTGGGCTCAAGCTCATTCTTACTGACACAAGATTTTAGATATTTTATTAATTGTTATTAACGTCCATCAGCTGTCAGAGCATTAGCCTGGGCTTGATTACTAATCCAGTGACATTTCCATTGCCACATAAGGAGCTATCGCAAACCACGCTGAGCAGTTTATTTCTGTGCTGCTTGACAACTTTGTTAAAAAGAACCCCCAACCATTTGACTGTCATGATGGAATGGAGGGGGTGATGTTGGTCATACTGTAATTATTCTCTTCTTAAGGGACTTGTCATAGTTGCGCAATTTTCTACATTGCCAGATAGATGACAGATTTCGAACTGGAATGAAACAGCTTCCCCAGGGACATAGTTTGTTGTACATTGCCTTTTGTCATGTCTACTGTGTTCAGATGTTTCTTCATGTCACATAGACCGAATCAGGTTGTTTGAAAATTGCCATCTGTAATTCTGCGGGCATCCTGACGAGGTGAGTTAAGTCATTGACTCAACATTTCTGGCTGAGTATGTCGCAGATAACTACATGCTTGCCTTTTTCACTGATGTGCAGAGCTGTTGCATTATTAAGGAGGGGGACATGAGTTGAGCCCTCTCCTGCAGTGAGTTGTTTAATCCATTTATAACTGGATGTGGCAGGACTGCAGAGCTTCGAACTGATCTGTTGGACTTGCAATTATTCAGCCCTCCCTATCAGATAGTAATTCTGCTGTTTGGAATGTAAACAGTCAAGTGTGCTAGCTCTATGGTTTGCCATCAGTTTTAGGTTCACATAGTTCTGCCCTGGCATGTTCACCACACTCGTAGCTGAAGCATAGATCCGCTCATTGGTAATGGTAGACTGAGGGATTATCCCGTGCAAAAAGTTACAGATTATGGTTGAATATAATTTTGCTTCTGCTGCTGTTGTGGTCTACAACATCACATGGAACATGCAGTTTGAGCTGCAATATCTCCAATAAAGACCTGCTGGCTGTCCCCCAGTTCACACCAAGTCCCACTCATCCATGTACTCAGTGACCTACTCTGTTTTCTGATGTGGTACATTTCTAATTTTATACTCTCATTCTACTGAGGGTCTCTCCATGATGTCACACTTACAATTTGTCTCATTGCCCAACACCCTTTAACATAATCATCGAATTATTTCCTTTCCAGTATGTGCTACCTTCTGTGCATGTCCCTCTGTTTCTCTCCCTGATTAACAGTAAGAACTCTGTGGTTTCTGTGATAACAGCTTTACGTCATTTCAGAGACACGGAAATTGTGCATCTTGTGTTATCTTTCACTTCCCAATATATGGCGCTGCAGGTTGAACAGGGCATTTGAGCGACTTTGAAACAGGTCTTTGAAACGTGATGAAAAGCAGAAATTGTGAGTGTAATTAAGCAGGTCTGGCAGCATCCGTGAAGTGAAAGCAGACTTAATCATTTGGGAGCAGTGACCATTCTTCAAGGCTCACAGTTTCTTTTTTTGTTCGCGTTTCAGATTTGAAGTATCTAGAGTTATTTGTTTTATTGAAAATATGTTTTGTTCATTTCTTGGGAAACACAGAAGATCTGGCAGCATCTGCGGAGACAGAGAAACACAGTTAGTGTTTCTAGTCCAGTGTGACTCCTCTTCAGAACAGAAAAGGATTGGAAAATGGGCTTTTAAATCCCTTGACCGATGTAGAGGAGGGGTGATGGGAAACAAGATTGCGTGGAGGAGCAATGCCACTGACAAATTGACTCTTATTTCTGGTAAAAGAGAATCAAATGTAAAATGAGTATTAATTAGATTGCGAAGGGCGGAAATGTGTTCATTAATTAAGTGCATGACAAACGTTTCACAAACAGGGCAAGTTCATTGGGAGACCAGGAGAAAGAATGTATGAAGAATGGAGAACAGCCATAATGTGGTCAGGTTGTGGAAGTATGGAATTGAATAAAAACTCCTTCAGGATAGAATGTACCAAGGTCTAAAGTGAGGTTTACTCGAGGTTGGGTTGCGCTTCATTGGAGCATTACAACAGCCCAGGATTGAAATGTGAGCATGAGAGCAAGGTAAGTTATTGAAATGGGAAGCAATGAAAAGGTCAGGGTTATTCCGACAGACAGAGTGGGAGTGTTCCTCACAACAGTCTCTGTTTGCTCTCCTCAATGTAAAGGAGACTGCATTGTGAGCAGCAATGACAGGAGACTGGATTGAAAGAGTACAAATGACATGCTGCGTTATCTGGAAGGTGTGTATTGGGTTGTTAAGAAATAACAAATGTGTCCACGATCTTTTCAAGTGTCCAATTTTATTTCTTCTTATATGTAGACCACCTAGTTCCACAGCTTGTAGAAAGTCAGTACTATAGGTGCGGGAGGCCATACTTAATAAACTTGGAGCTGGATAAATACAGCTGAAAATGTGTTGCTGGTTAAAGCACAGCAGGTCAGGCAGCATCCAATAGAGCAGACCAGACAGAACAAGAGGAGCAGTAAAGGCAATATTTTGATCTTGGATCTTTCGTCAGGACTGGTGAGGGGGAGGGGAGTCCAGAAATGGAGTGATGGGATATGAAAGGGCGGCGGGTAGGTATAGTGGTGGTAAGCACATGCAGGTATGAGGTTACTGTGATCGGTCAGTGGGAAGGGTGGAGCAGATACAGGTGGGTCTGGTCAGGGAAAAGTGATATGGGATAAGGCTGTGGGTGGAGGGTTTTTGAAGCAGATTCAATCAATATTGAGGCATTGGGCTATCAGCTTCAAAGGTAAACTCTCAGGCAGTGTTCCTCTGACAGTGGACAGGCTAAGGATGGGCATGTCGCCGCGCAAGTGGGAGTGGGAATTAAAATGAATGGTAACTGGAAAGTCAGGTTGGTTGTTTCGTGCAGAGCACTCATGCTCCACACAGAGGATGATTCTGGCACACCGAGCTCGTCTCCAACTCCCAATGTGGTCTCCTCTATGTTGTGGAGACCAAAGGGATACTCAGGGACATGTTCATGGAGCATCTGCTCTCTGCACGCTTTCACAAACTCAGCATTCCAGTTGCCACCCATTTCAATCACTCCCCTCACCGTGCTAATCTGGCAACAGGTCCATCTTTGGCCTCATCCACTGTCAGAGTGAGGCCAAACAGAAACTGGGGAACGCAACTTGATATTTCAGCTGGAGACCTTACAGCTCAATGGTCTCAATATTGACTTCACTGGCTTCAAAAATCTCTTCACCCACAGCCTTACCCCATATCTCCTTTCTCTGACCTCATCAAAGCTGTCCATCTTCCCATTCACATATCTGTTGCACCCTTCCCACTGGCCAATCACAATAATTCCTTGCCTGTATCCCCTTATCACCATCCCACCCACCAGCTCCATGCCCCTCCCTCTATTTACTTCCAGGCTTCCCTTCCCTCACACCAATCCTGATGAACACTTTTAGCCTGAAACGTTGACTTTCCTGTTCCAAGGATGCTGTCTGACCTGCTTTGCTTTTTCAGTTTCATATGTATTGGGGACATAGTTGCACGTAGAGAACTTATCAGCAACAGATTTTACTGTGCTTTTTATACATGCCTTTTTGTCAGTTTACTGACAAGCTTATCTCAACATTCTCACAGCAGGATCTAGGAAACTGTCTTTTTCTCATTAATGCTCCTAACTCCTTCGAACTGATTTCCTTTGTTTTAACCGTACTTTCATCTCTGCTGTTCGCACTGGCATTGTAAATGTAACTCCTGTTATGCTGTGGCTTAATCACAGCATTTCCAATATACTTCAAAACTTCCTTGTTCTTATATTCCACACATCTATTCATAAACCCAAAGATGCAATGAGTCCTTCTATAATTTCCTGTCTTCTGTGTCCTTCTCTCCTTAAACGGAGAGGTTATATTTACCATTCTTCCCTCACCCCAATTTTTCCTGAAAGATCACCAGCAATGCCTCCACAATCGCCTTCGATGTCTCTTTAGAACTACGAGCTGTTGTCCACCTGGTCTCGCGGATTGATCCAACTTCGCCTTCCCCAACACCTCCTCCTTACTGAGGTCAGTATACTCACCTCTATCCTCTGACTGTCTTGATGTTCTGGCATTTTGCTGGTGTCTTCCACCGTGAAGACTGACGTAAAGTACCTGTTCAATTCCTCTGCCATTCCATTGCTTCCCATAACTACTCAAGTCTCAGGATAATGCCCGACACATCGATTCTCCTGCTCCTTGGATGTTGCCTGACCTGCTGCGCTTTTCCAGCAACACATTTTCAGCTCATTTTCTAAAAGTCCTTTGGTTGTTTTTTACTCCCTGTCTTCCTTATTATATATCTAAAAATCACTTATCATATTCTTTTATATGATTAAGAAAAGTAATATCATATTTCACCCTCTCCTCCCTTTTACTGTCATTAGTTATCTGTGCTCGAATTTGTAGGCTTTGTAATCCTTTGGATTCCCAATAATCATCACCACATTGAGTGCATTTTCTTTTGTTTTTATGCTGTCCTTGAGTTTGTTATCACTCACGGCTGACTTGCCTTCTGCTGAATATTGTTCTTCTTACTTGGGATGCATTTCTGGTGTGCTGCTGAATTATCTCCAGAAACTCCTGTCATTGCCGTTTCACCATATTCCCGTGCTCAGCTTCCCTTCCAACTAACTCTGGCCAACTACCCCCTCATCCCCTCTATACTTTTCTCCAACCAGCTTAAAACTATGATCCCTTGTGTTAGTCATTTCTTACCTGGGACATAGTCTCTGGTTATCGACTCTCTCTATGCCTCTCATTATCTTGTATAACTAAATTAGGTCCCCTCTCCTCCGCCTATTTTCTAATGAAAAAAGTCCAAGCTCAGTCAACCTCTCTTCATAAGATAAGCCCTCCAGTCCAGGCAGCACCCTGGTAAACCTCCTCTGAACCCTCTCCAAATCATCCACATCTTTCCTATATTAGGGCAACCAGAACTGGACGCAGTATTCCAAGTGCGGTCTAACCAAAGTTTAATAGAGCTGCAACAAGATCTCATGACTCTTAAACTCAATCCCTGGTTAATGAAAGCAAAAACACCATATGCTTTCTTAACAACCCTGTCCACTTGGGTGGCCATTTTAAGGGATCTATGTACCTGCACGCCACGATCTCTCTGTTGCTCCACAGTGCCAAGCATGTTATCCATAATCCTGTACTCAGCTTTCAAATTCGACCTTCCAAAATGCATCACCTCGCATTTATCCAGGTTGAACTCCATCTGCCACCTCTCAGCCCATCTCTGCATCCTGTCAATGTCCTGCTGCAGCCTACAACAGCCCTCTATAATGTCAACAACACCTCCAACTTTTGTCTCATCTGCAAACTTGCTGACCCATCCTTCAATTCCCTCATCCAAGTCATTAATAAAAATTACAAACAGTAGAGGCCCAAGGTCAGATCCCTATGGGACACCACTCACCACTGACTTCCAGACCGAATATTCTCCTTCCACTACCACCCGCTGTCTTCTGTTGGCCAGCCAATTCTGTATCCAGACAACTAAGTTCCCTGTATCCCATTCCTCCTGAGCTTCTGACTGAGCCTACTATGGGGAATCTTATCAAGTGCCTTGCTGAAGTCCATATACACCACATCCACAGCTCGAACCTTAATAAAGTTTATAGTCACAAGTCACATCCTCAAAGAACTCGATGAGGTTTGTGAGGCATGACCTTCCCCTCACAAAGCCATGTTGACTACATTTAATCTAGCCATGCTCTTCCAGATGGACATAAATCCTATCCCTCAAAATGCTTTCTAACACCTTACAGATGACAGACGTGAGACTTACTGGTCTGTAATTGCTTGGGATTTCCCTATTTCCTTTCTTGAATAAAGGAGTCACATTTGCCTCTCTCCAGTCTTCAGGTACGACTCCAGTGGAGAGAAAGGATGCAAAGATCTTCGCAAGTGGCGAAGCAATTGCATTTCTTGTTTCCCAAAGCAGCCGAGGACAAATCTGGTCCGGGCCTGGCGACTTGTCAATCTTAATGTTTGACAAAATTTTCAGCACATCAGCTTCCTCTCGTTCTATCCATTCCAGCATGCAGACCTGCTCTTCAAAGGTTTCATTCACAACAAAGTTCATTTCTTTCATTAAGACAGAAGCAAAAATCTCCTTTAGGGCTTCCCTTACCTCGCCAGACTCCACACACAAAATCCCTATGCTATCTCTGATCGGCCCTACTCTTTCTTTGACCATTCTCTTATTCCTCACATTAGTGTAAAATGCTTTTGTGTTCTCCCTTATCTGTTCTGCCAAGCATTTCTAGTGCACCCTCCTGGCTCTCCTCAGACCATGTTTGAGCTCCTTCCTCGCCTGCCTGCAACCCTCTAGAGCTGAGCTTGACCATAACTTCGTCTATCTTATGTAAGTTACCTTCTTCCTTTTGACGTGAAGCTCCACCGCTCTCGTCATCCAAGGTTCCTTTATCTTACCACTTCTTGTCTGTCTCAGACGGACATATTTATTCATCACTTGCAACAACTATTCCTTAAACAGTCTCCACATGTCTATAGTGCCTTTACCATGGAACAATTGCTCCCAATCCGTGCTTCCTAACTCATGTATAATCGCATCATAGTTTCCTCTTCCCCAATTAAATAACCTCCCATTTTGCCTAATCCTCTCCTTCTCCATAGCTATGTAGAATGTGAGGCAGTTGTGGTCACTATCACCAAAATACTTTCCCACCACAAGATCTGATACCTGCTCCGGCTCGTTCCGATCACCAAGTCTCGAATGCCCTCTCCCCTCGTCGGCCTGACAACGTACTGAGGTAGGAAACCCTCCTGAACACACCTTACAAAAACAGCTCCATTCAAATCTTCTGCACGAAGGAGGATCCAATCAATATTGGGAAAGTTAAAGTCACCCATTGCAACAACCCAAATCTGCCCACCTATGCTTTCTTCCATCTACCTGCTGCTATCAGGGGGCCTGTAGTAAACCCCTAAAGACGTGACTGCTCCCTTGCTGTCCCTAATTTCCACCCATACTGACTCGGTAGGCAGATCTTCCTCGACAATGGTAACTTCTGTAGCTGTGATACCCTCTCTGATTAGTAGTGCTACACCCCTCCTATTTTCCCCCCTCCCAATTCTTTTTAAATGCTCTAAACCCTGGAACATCTAGTAACCATTTCTGCCCCTGAGATACCCATGTCTCTGTTATGGCAACAACATCATAGCACCAGGTACTGATTCATGTTCCACGTTCATCACTTTTATTCCTGGTGCTCCTTGGATTAAAGCAAGCACACTTTTAAAAAAAATCCCTTGGTTCCTTCCCAGCAAAATCCTTCCCACTAGCTGGTCTACCTCTTGCTATTGCCTCATCTGCATCAACTCTCACCACCGGTATACAGCTCAGGTTCTCACCCCCTGCCATACTAGTTTAAATCCTCTTGAACTAAACGAGCAAACCTTCCACCAAGGACATTGGTCCCCTTTCAGTTCAGATGGAACCCGTCCTTCTTGTACAGGTCCCACCTTCCCCAGAAGGCATCTCAATTATCTACATATCTGAAGCCCTCCCTCCTACACCAGCTGCTCAGCCACGTGTTCAGCTGCGCCCGCTCCCTGTTCCTCGCCTTGCTATCTCGTGGCACCGATAGTCCACTAGAGAACACTACTCTGTTCGTCCTGCTTTGCAGCTTCCATCCTAACTCCCTGAAATCACATTTTATATCGTCGATCCTTTTTCTGGCTAGATCATTAGTGCCAATATGGAACACGATTCCCGGCTGTTCGCCCTCCCCTTTTAGCAACTTATGCATCCGATCGGAGATGTCCCAGACCCTGGCACCAGGGAGCAACATAACTTCTGGGAATCCCGATCCTGACCACAAACTCTCCTGTTGATTCCCCTAACTATCCAGTCCCCTACCACGAGTACTTTTCTATTCTGCCCCTTTTCCTTCTTTGCCACAGTGTCAGGCTCAGTGCCAGAGGAACTGACTGCTATGGCTTTTCTCTGGTAGGTCATCCCCCCAGCAGTATCCAAAACGGTATACTTATTGCTAAGGGGAATGTCCACAGGGGATCTCTGCACTGTCTGTCTGTCCCCTTTCCTCCCCTAACTGTAACCCATCTATCCTTGTCCTGAGCCTTAGGAGTGAGCATCTCCCGGTAACTGGTCTCAATTACCCCCTCAGCCACCCGAATGATTTATAATATCATATAAGGTTTATAATATCATGAAGGGTATCGGTAATGTTGAATGTTAGAACTCTTCCCTCGAGTGGGGAATTGTCTTAAGATAAGAGGAGGAAGTTTCTTAAAATTCATAGCATTATAGAGCTGTATAGATGGAAACAGACCCTTTGGTCCAATGTGTCCATGCCAACCAGATAGCCAAAATTATTCTCCTCCCATTTGCCGGCGTTTCGTCAACTTCTATCTAAAACCTTCCCATTCATCTGTCCATCCAGATGCCCGTTAAATGTTGCAAGTGTGCCAGCCTCAATACATTCCTCTGGAGGCTCATTACACAAGAACCATCCGCTACATGAAGTTGTTGCCCATTAGAACCCATTTTTGTCTTTCCCATCCCACCTTAAACCTTGCCATCTAACTTTTGACTCCACTACCCAAGGGAAAAGAACTTGGGTATTCACACGATCTTTGCACCTATGATTTTACTAACCTCTAACATCAACCCTTATCCTCTGATCCTCCAGGGAAAACAGGCTCAACCTATTTAAACTGTCCCTGTAACTCAAACCTTCCAACCATGGTAATCTCAGTGTAAACATTCTTGAACCCTTTCAAGTTTGACAACATCCGTCCTACTGAGCAGGGAGATCAGAATTGCATACAGTGTTCCATAAGTGGCCAAACCAATGTCCTGTACAGTTGCGATGCAGTCTCCTAACGCATATACACAAAGCACTGACCAATAACATATCAAGTACTTTCTTCACTGTCCTATCTACCTGCAAATCCACTTCCAAAGAACTAGAAACCTGCAATCTGAGGTCACTTTGTTCAGCAACATTCCCCAGGACTTTACCAGTAAGTGTATAAGTCCTGCCCGGATATGCCTTTCCAATATGCAGCATCTCACAATTATCAAAATTAAACTCTGTCTGCCACTCCTCGGTCCATTGGCCCATCTGATTAAAATCCCGTCGTAATCTGAGATAAACTTCTTTGCTGGCCACTCCACGTCAAATTTTGGTGTCATTTGCAAACTTACTAACTGTCCTATGTTCATATCGAAATCATTTATATAAATGACGGAAAGTAGCGGACCCAGCACCGATCCGTGTGGCACTCCACTGGTCACAGGCCTCCAGTCTGCAAAACAACCCACCACACCACCTCTGTCCTCTACCTTTGAGCCAGTTGTGTATCCAACTGGCTAATTCTACCTGTACTCCATGTAATCTAACCTTGCTAACCAGTCTCCATGGGGAACAATGTCGAATGCCTAACTGAAGTCCATATAGTTCACATCCAGCGTTCTGCCATCATCAATCCTCCCTAGTACTTCTCACCAAAAAAAATCAAATTAGTGAGACATGATTATCCACGCACAACCCCATTTCACTATCCAGATAAAGGACCTTTGCCCAGAACGTCAATTTTCCTGCTTGTCAGATGCTGTGCTTTTCCAGTACCACTCTCATCTAGACTCTGTTCTCCAGCATCTGCAGTCCTCACTTTTGCCTATCCCTAATCAGTCCTTGCCTTTCCAAATGTAAATCCTGTAGCTCATGAATCCCTCCAACACCATGCCCATCACTGATGTTAGGATCCCCAATCTATTTTGCTTGTCTTTTTCTTTCCATTGTGTTTAATAGAAAAACTTTAGTCAAACTCATGACTTCCAGCATCTCACCTGTGGTTATTGATGATGATAACGTCTCAACAAGGGACCCAGCAATCACATCCTGAGCAACGTACAAATTTATTGTGTCCACCTGATCAGGGCCTTTGATTTGATTCTTTTTTTACACAGAATGTGGTTCATGTTACTGAGGAAATTATGCATTGTGGGTAAAGTTATAGTACTTAAAACGCATTTAGCTAAGTACAAGAATAAAATAACATTTGTACAAATCTGGGCCAAGCGCATGCAGATGGGATTGGTTTAGCTTGGGATTATGGTCGGCATGGACTGTATGGGCCGACAGGCCTGTTTGCAATTGCCCTGTATAACTCGATGAGTCTATGTGTGTTTGTATGTCCAAGTATGTATCTGCATATTTCTGCTCGTATTTGTCTATTCCTGTGTGTCTATATATGTCTCTGCTAACCTCTGTGTGCATGTCTATCTCTCTGTGCATGTTACATGTGTTCCTGCATTAGTGTGTGGATCTCTGTCTCTGCATCTCTGTACAATAAGAACTCTTCTTGTTTTTTGTGTGAATCACTAAAACCGGGTCAAAATCCACTCTCCCTTCCTCTCCCTTTCCCTCTTTTCTTTAAAGTGATACAAGCTCACACTCTGCTGGTCTGGTTTAGGTCTTTTCAATCCTTTCTCAGTGTAAGATTACTTGTAAGAGTAAAACATGAGAAATTCCAAGTTACAGGGAGTGCATGAAAATTAATCTCATCACCCTGGAAAGTGGCTCACTCGGAATTGCTTGGATATAATTGCAATGGGAATATGATTTAATGTGTACACTGTGTGTTGGAAATATTACCCATTGACAAACCATTTCTGCATTGCAGAAGGAACCCAAACATTTCTCCACATGAAAATGGTCCACTCTGAGGGCCTAAGTTGAACTGTGCTATGAGCTGCTGCCCTCCCTCTCTCCCTACTAGACTGAATCCCTGATAGTTTACACACTTCAGCATCACAATTACAGTGGGGTGGAGGATTGGGGTGGGGGTGCAACTGAGATTGACAACAACAGAAATCTCTGCAGCTCTGGAAGCATCTTTGGACAAAAATGAAAGTTGACGTTTTGGATCGAGTGATCCTTACTCAGAACTCATATCGGGGGATATTACATCACTTTAAACACCACATAGACGTCCAGACTCGCCCCAAACAGATACATTCAAGAATACAGACACATAGAGGCTCTCACTATACATTGACAGTAATACAGACAGGGAGAGCGTTCACTGGCTCAGCCTGGTGTGTGTCAGTATTTTTGGGTGGAGTGTAACTGTAAGGCAATTTCAATATTTGCAGATACCAAACATAAAAGAATTGTAAAATTTGTTGAGGACGGTGTGGAACTCTAACAGGAAAGTTATAAATTGGTGTAGTGTTCAGGAGTATGGTAAATAAGGATCAATGTAGCGCAGTGTGAGGTGATGTTCTGTGGTAGGAAGGACATTGAAAGACTATATAAAATAGGTTGTACCATTATGAAGGAGGTGCAGGAACAGAGGGCCCAGAGTGTATATGAGAACAGATTATTGAAGATATCAGGAAAAGTGGGGATAGCAGTAAATCCCACAGGTTAGTTTCAGCATCTGAGCTGTTTCCAGGAGGAAGTGTAGGAGGGAGCCTCCGTGCTCCCTTCCTGGGATGTGATGGAGACGATGTTATGTGAGCCCACCCTCCTTCCCACCTAGACCGTGGCAATTGCATCTGTACCAGCTCGACACAAAAGGGAGATGGCATCAGGGCCACGGCTTCTAAGTTGTGACGGGGGTATACAGAACTGTCAGTAGGTTTAAAGGGAGAATTGCCCTTCACTGAACATTGCTCCTTACTCGGTAGGTGGGACGTGGATAGTTCAGAATCTCCACATGATGCGTCCCAGTCATTTCTGACTCATACCAGGGTCCTCCCCACATGGCAGGGGATGGGTGTGAGGAACGAATATCGGGCACTCCACCACCTGGCTTGGTCATTTCTGTCATATTCCAGGCTGTTTCTCCAGGAATGGGAGAAAGGGAGGGAGGGAGTGAGGGTGGGAGTGGTGGTGCTGTTAGTGCTGGTGTAGGTGGGGGGAGATATTGTGAAGTGTCTGGAGGGAGTCAGTCCGCAGTGTCGTATCCATGCAATGTTATTAGTGTGTGCGTGTGGGGGGGGGGGGGGGGGGGAGGTGGAATAATGGGGAGAGAGAGAGAGAGAGAGAGAGAGAGAGAGAGAGAGAGAGAAGTTGCTGCAAGCAGCAGTGAGAGTGGAGGAGCATGAATGTTGTTCTCGGTCGCTGCTATAACAGATATACAGTGAGTGTGAGGGGGCAGAGAGAATTCAGTGACCCTTATCCTGACAGAGCAGGGAAGGTTATTGATGCTTGTCCTGTATTGCTGGGCATTTCTTCAGGCCGCAGACACTGCAGTGAGCTGGATGGTGAGCTCAGACCATGCCAGGTGGGTCTGATAGTATGACCCCCTCTGGGAAGATAATGGTCCCCCTCTGTACTGGCCCATCCACCAGGACCTCCGTACCCCTGTCGACAAAACGTGGTGTAATTGCCTCTTATCTGGCATGCCCGGTGTAAACTGTACAAATCAGCTCCAAAATAAAAAAAAACACAACTGTGTGCCCTCTGGCCTTTTAAAGATAGCACCAGTGCCAGGGATAACATAATATCCGGGGCATTCATGCGATGGTAAGTACCTCCAGCCATGATGGAGGGGAGAATAGGGCTGACATTGAATGAGAGGGGGACCATAGGGTGGGGGAGGTAGTTAATGAGGTGAGTTCGATAAGGTAGCACCAGGAAATTAACACGATCTTGTGCTGTCAATCTCTCTGTCACACTCCATGAAAATGACATTGACCTAAGTTATGGTTCGATTCAGCCCAATGAGACGAAGACACTGTTGAGCCCAATCCCAGTTACAACGCTGCAGCTGCTTGACCAATGCTCTCCATCACAGAGAAGGAGCTCAACGTCACCTTCCCCTTGGGAAATATGGCAGGGCAGGAGACTGAGGTATCAGTGGGGAAGAACTTTGAGACACAATCATAATTCTATTATTTTTAAAATAGAGATGGAAAAGGATGAACTGCGTCTGAAAGATAACGCTCTAAATTGGAGGAAGGCCAATTTTGATGATATTAGCAAGAACTTGCAAACTGGATTGGAACAGATATTCGCAGTTACAGGGCCAGCTGAGAAGAGGGAAGCCATCATAAAATGAGATGTCAAAATCGCAGAGACAGTCTGTCCCTGTGAGGGTGAAGGGTAAGGCTGGTAGTGTAAGGAATGCTGGAGGATTGGAGAAATTGAGTGTCTGGTCACGGATAAGAGGGAAGCATATGTCAGGTAGAGAGAGAGAGCAGGAGTCAAGGTTTTTTCAGTACTCATTCACGGGATGAGGGTATCACTAGTTGGGTCTGCATTCATTACCCAACACTAATTGCGCAGACGGCAGTTACGAGTCAAACACATCGTTGTCGGTCTGGAGTCACATGTAACCCAGGCCAGGTAAGGACGGCAGTTTGCTTCCTTCAAGGCCATCAGCGAACCTGATGGGGTTTTCCAAAAATCAAAAATGGATTCATCATCGTCGTTTGGCTCTTAATTAAGATTTAAAGTGACTATCGAGAAGGGTCTAAAGCCAGTAGGAGTATACATAAGAGGGAAATCTGGAGGCCATAAAGGGGGCATGAGATAGCTCTGGCAAATGGCGTTAAGGAGAATCCAAAGGGACTCTACACATACATTAAGAAAAAAAGAATAACTCAGGAGAGCTTTGGGCCACTTAAAGATCAGCAAGGTTGCCAATGTGCAAACCGCGGGAGATGGAGGCAATGCTAAACAAGCATCGTTCATCAGTATTGACTGTGCAGAAGGACATGGAAGCTAAAGAACTTTGGAAATAAACCGTGACATGTTGAAAAGTGTCTGTACTACAGAGAAGGAGATGCTGAAGTTCGTAAAGCCCGTAAAGGTGGGGAAATCTCCAGGACCTGATCAGATGTACCCTAGAACTCTGTGGGAAACGAGTGAAGTGATTGATGGGCCCCTTGCTGAGATATTTGTATCGTCAATTGTCACAGATAAGGTACCGGAAGATAGGTTTGCAAACTTGGTGTGATTATTGACAACATTTAAGAAGGATGGTAATGAAAAGCTAGTGAGCCTGACGTCAGTGGAGGGCAAGTTGTTGGTAAGGATTATGAGGCACAAGGTTTGCATGGATTTTGAAAAACAAGGACTGATAAGTGATAGGCAACATGGCTCGAAGTTGTGACTCACTAAATTGACTGAGTATGTTTGAAGAAGTGAGGCAGAGGTGTATATCATTGATATGGACTTCAGTAAGGCATTTGACAACTTTCTGCATGGTAGATTGGTTAAGAAGTTTAGTTCGTATGGAATACAGCGAGAACTAGCCATGTGTATATAGAATTAGCCCGAAGGCAGGAAACAGAGGGTGGTGGAGAAGGATCGTTTTTCGAACAGGAGAGTTGTGACTATTGGTGTGCTACAAGGATTGGTGCTGGCTCCACTACTTTTCACTATTTACATAAAATCATTTGGATGTGAACATTGCAGCAATAGTTGCTAAGTTTGCACCTGAAACCAAAAATGATGTATGGAGAGCAAAGTAAGGTTTACCTCAGAGTACAATGGAATCTTGTTGAGATCGGTAGATGGGCTGTGAATTGGCAGATGGTTTTTAATCCAGATAAATGGGACATGCTGCATTTTGGAAATGCAAATCAGGGCAGGACTTGTACACTTAATGGTAAGGTCCTGGGGAGTGTTGCTGAACAACGAGACCTTGGAATGCAGGTTCATAGTTTCTTGAATTTAGAGTCGCAGATAGATAGGAGAGTGAAGAAGGCATTTGGTGTGCTTGCCTTTATTGGCCAGTGGTTTGACTATATGAATTGGGTGGTCATGTTGCTAATGTACGGCACATTACTTTGGCTACTTTTAGAGTACCGCATTCAATTCTTGTCTCCTTCCTTTTGGAAATATATTGTGAAAGTTGAAGGGAGTCAGATTTACAAGGATGTTGCCAGGATTGGAGCTATAGGGAGCGTGCGAGTAGTTTGGGTTTTTTCATTCCTGTAGCGTGAGGAGCATGTATAGGGTGTATAGCCAAGGTCATTTTCCCCAAAGATAGAGGGCATCGATTTCTGATGAGAGGGAAAAGATTTTAAAATGACTGATGAAACAACTTTTTCCCACAGAGAATGGTGCATGTGTGGAATGAGCTGCCAGAGGAGGTGGTGAATGCTTTTACAATTACACCTTCTAAATGACGTTTGGATGGGTACATGAAGAGTAAAGGTTTACATCGATATTGGCCAAATGCTGGAAAATGTGATTAGTTTAATTTGGGATACCCCACCAGCATGGACGAGTTAGACTGAAGTGTCTTATTCCGTGCTGTACACCTCCGAATCTCTGACTCTATCTGACCTTGCACCAATATCGTATTAATTCATCATCCCCGGAAATACTAACCGATGTTGCTAGATATGATCGAAATGTCTTCATTACAGCATTCTGAAACCTGCTAACACATCCTTCCATAACACTGACTCAGTCTCTCTCCCTCCGTCTATTTCTCAAATCCCTCCCATTTTTCAGTGTTTAAACTGCTTCCCACCATCCAGTTTTAGTTGTCCAGTTTCAATGTGAATAACTGTCCTATATCTTTTCCTGCCCTTGAATGTTGCTCACCCAGAGCATCAGATTCCAACACTAAAAAGCTTAGAAACAATGTTCAAAAAGCATTGCTTGCGTTTTCTTTGACTTCCCAGTGTCTTGCCCTGTGCTCTATGTTGGAAAGTGGTGTTTTAGCAGTTTTGAGGCACACCTTTGTAACTTGCTCTGTGCCTATCCATTGAACGCCTGTGTTAATTACTCTCTGCTGCTCATGTGCTCAGTAACATGAAGAATCCTCACAACTGATAGTGATTCAGAACAGGCTTCTCACTTGCATTTGACCGACATATGACTTAACTCTAGTTTTTTGTACGTTCGTGGAAATGCTGGGGACGGTTTCCTGGAGGCTGTGTTTTAAACCTCTGTGGAAATTCAGGAAGACCAGAGGCTTTGATGACCCAACTCTGAATGAAACATGGTGACTGTAGTTACAGCATTTGGATCTGCAACATGACCAACAAATGGAGCAGAGGCTGCAGAGAGGGGAATCTCTGTTAAATGGAATGAGGGAATTACAATTAGATCAGCCATGGATTTGAAGAATGTTGGAGCAGGATTGAATGGCTCACTCATGCAACGTATTCAGATATTTCTGTTAGTATCAAGCCAAGTTCCCTTTTCTCCCAGTGTCCCAGACTGGTGGTTAGTGAGTCACCTCCTCCTGTTCCTGGGGAACAGAAATCTGGGGCCTCACTAGCCTCCAGATTTAGGTGTATCCCAGTCTCAAGCAGTTGAGTGATTGCCTCCTGTTCCTATCTCCCAGGCTCGAGCAGTTGAGTGACTATCTCCTGTTTCTCCCTGTTCCTGAGCAGCAGTTTCAATGCTCTGAATGATGTCACGCGGTTAAGAAAGGACTTGATAACAGGGAATTCCAAACTTGGAGCAGCATTACAAAATGGTATCTAGAAACTTCTCTACCAAACATTTTATGCAGCTCGTCTGTTAATTTATTCCTGTCTCCTTTCATAGACAGTTGTGAAACAGGGCAGTGTTCCCACAATACTCCCACATACAGGAAGACAGGTTAAAGAGATTGAAAGATTCTATGGTCTATCCCTCAGCAACCCTCATCCATTCTATCCAAACCGAGTAAATGTTCCCTTTCATTGTGTTATGTAAAATGATGTGAGGAACTGGTTAACTGAAACTGTTTGTTTGGTAACTGTGACTAATGCCAGCCTCCATGGATTCTAATTATCCCAGTGGGGGGTTTCCATCTTTTAATGATACAAGGGCTCCATTCAACATGTTAGCCCATGGTATGGGTGGGAGCATCATCAATAACACTAACAGGTATCGGCTGCTGTAGAAAGAGGGAGAGATCAAAATCTGGGAACAATAGACTGGACAGTTCAACGGTGGATCAGAGTCTGAGAACGTTATACTGGAATGTTACAACAATGGATCAGAATCTGAGAACAATAGATTGGAATGTTCCAACAATGGACAGAAGGTTATCCTATTATGTTTGGATATTTTCTACACATTATTAGTGGCCGTTATCATCACGGATCAGATATGCACTTTACATTATTCAATGTTTTTATTATCCTCTCCTGGCTATTGTTGGTGCCCCTGGTAAGTTTCACTGTCGATTTATCATTTGCATTAACCATGTGCGACTGCATTACTGTTCTTTTCATTTACTCTGCTCTGTACGTATTCACGCTCCAAACTACATCAAACAACAGTGAACTTGTTCATTCTTTCTCGCCTTCTTTAGTTCTGGCACTGTGCCTTGTTGGTTGACCTACTCAGTTTCAGGTATGACCAAGGATTCATTGCATCACTGCCCTTACTATTTAAATTTTGAAAGCTTGGAGGTCACGGTCTTCTGTTCTGGCTGCAAACTCAATTTCCTTCCTCTGACTCCATCTCATCCCTGGCCAATAACTGACGCTGAAACAGACGAGTCACAACTACAGTGATCCCTTTTGCCACAAGCTGATTACTGACACCATATACTGACCATTCCTAATTTTAACTATTGTCAACTGCACAATACATTTCACTGGTTCATCCCATCTGCTGTTTGAACCTTTAGCTATGAAACACAGTCTTAATAAAGCTAATAATCTGCTGCTGCTTAACCAAATCTGTGTCGGTATTCCATGGCTTGTATTTAAATGCAGACAAAAATCCTATCATTCCTGTACGGATTGTTTTATATTGTTGCTGTGTCTGGCAATGCTTTTTCTTTAATATTCACAAGCACGTCGTCACCTCTGTCTATGACACGGTCCTCAGTCTCCCTCAGTTAATGACACAATGCCCTGTCAGTTGTTCACATTAAACTGACTTCCTCTATATCTATTCTCTCTCAAATAATTATTTTCATATCTACCGCCACCAACACACATACATACACACACACACACACACACACACACACACACAGTCTCTTACCTTATATTTCGGTAGTGGAGATGCAGAGCCATACATTTATGGGAGCCCATTTACTGTCACTCACTGCATGGGTTACAAATTCTCCCGTGCAAGACATTTCCGTAGTGCAAGTATAGTAGCAATATACTGGCAAAGGTTTGCAATGGTCCCCGTGCTGGGCAGGTAGTCCACTAGCATGGTGTGCATAGCTCTCCATTCTGGCTGGTCCCTTGTCCCAGTTTATGGTGTCTGGGATGGTTCTGTGAGGCAGACTCACAATTTGATGGAACTAACTATTTCAACTGATCTGGCAATAATTTTATTGAATGCTCTCATTCTTGTGATTGGACCCACCATTTTCTCACTTCTCCAGTTACTCCCACTCCCCTGTCTCCTTATCCATATTTTCACATGTTATCAGTTAATTCATTGTTTGTTTTTTCTATACCTTTGCCTGGTTTTGATTTTTGGCTCCCGAGTGTATCGAGTGCTGGCATTGTGAAGCTCAGAAACAATGAAATGGTATGTGGCCGGCTGTTGCTCCAAATTGGAAAGGGGGTCCCAGCAGCTTTGAGACACGTCTTTGAAACTCGGTCTGTGCATGACCACTGAAGGCCTGTGTTTGTCCCTCTCAGATGATTGTGCGATCCATAACATGAGGAAACCCCTCGAGTATTATTGTCAAGGAACAGGTCTCTAACTTAGAGCTGAGGGGCTTTTGACTGACTCCTGTTACTAAAACGTTAGTGGAGGGGCTGGGGACGGTTTGTTGCAGGTTGTGCTGTGAGCTGCCTCAGGCATTCAGGGAGACACGAGGTTTTGGTGAAGAACTCTGCTTGGAGCATGGGGACGTTAGTTCCAGCATCTGGGTGTGTAACATGAACAACAAATGGAGCAGAGGTTGCAGAGAGGGGAAGCACTGAAACCACAGAGTGTGTGCAGGGAAAGGGATCTGCCAAATCTGCCTGTGTTTTAACGAGGAGACACACATCCTTTCCCTCTCCCCTTTAAATACACCCATGCAAATTCACGCTCTCCTCCCCGCATGCAAACACACTCCCCCTCTCTCATACACACGCACATCCTCTCTCTCCCTCCCATGGACTGACATACTTCCCCTCACTCTCTCACAAACATACACTGCCTCTGTCTCCCTCCCACAGACACTCCACCTTGTTGCCAAACACACACACACACGTGGGCAAACACACAGATACACGCACATATATCTAATCTGTAAGATGAATTTTTATTTGTTGGCTTGTATTTCCAGATGCATTATAGTTTCTCAAAAAAATATACAATTTGTAGACAGCCAATCAACGCGATATTTTATGAACTCATACTTTAGAAATAAACTCAGTCTGATTCCAGGTGAAGACACATACACTCTCCAAACAAGATCGCTTGCCTCAAATACGTTGTCTGCCTGGAGGGGTCCGTTCACCAAGCTGGACGTTTTTGCTGCAAACGTTTCTTTCCTTGGCTAGGGAACATCATCAGTGCTATTGGAGCCTCCAGTGAAGCACTGCTTTGATGTTTCTTCCGGTATTTATAGTGGTTTGTTCTTGCCGCTTCGGGGTGTCAGTTTCAGCTGTAGTAGTTTGTATGTGGGGTCCAGGTCGATGTGTCTGTTGATGGATGTTCTCGCCGCTTCCGGGTGTCAGTTTCAGCTGTAGTGGTTTGTATATGGGGTCCAGGTCCATGTGTCTGTTAATGGAGTTTGTGGATGAATGCCATGCCTCTAGGAATTCTCTGGCTGTTCTCTGTCTGGCTTGTCCTATGATGGTAGTGTTTTCCCAGTCAAATTCATGTTGCTGGTTGTCTGAGTGTATGGCTACTAGGGATAGCTGGTCGTGTCGTTTTGTGGTTAGCTGATGTTCATGGATGTGGATTGTTAGCTGTCTTCCTGTTTGTCCTATATAGTGTTTTGTGCAGTCCTTGCATGGTATTTTGTAAACTACGTTAGTTTGGCTCATGCTGGGTATTGGGTCCTTTGTTCTAGTGAGTTGTTGCCTGAGCGTGGATGTTGGCTTGTGTGCTGTTATGAGTCCTAAGGGTCGCAGTCGTCTGGCTGTCCGTTCTGAGACGCTCCTGACGTATGGTAGTGCGGCTAGTCCTTTTGGTTGTGGCATGTCCTCGTTCCGTGGTCTATCTCTTAGGCATCTGGTGATAAAGTTGCGTGGGTATCCGTTTTTGGCGAATACCTTGTATAGGTGTTCCTCTTCCTCTTTTCGCAGTTCTGGTGTACTGCAGACTTTAAACCTGAAGGTATCTCCAAGCAGGACTTGAAAGGAACTCGGGGAATTGCATATTCATCAATCAAAACCTGAATCTCCACTTTAATCGATTTAAGATTTATCAACTATTTTAGATGTGTTCAATTCATATGCATGTGTTGTACAACCCTTTCATCTTTTCCTTATAAATTTTGTGATAAGGTCCTCTCTCTCTAACACCTGATGTAGGAGCAGGACAATGAAAGCTTGTGTTTTCAAATAAACCTGTCACACTATAACCTGGTGCCATGTGATTATTGACCTTATTCAACCCAGTCCACAGCTAGCACTTCCATATCATGGTTTTTAATGATTGGCCAATTTTCTCTCCAAGCAAATAAATTGTCCCAACCCCATGTGCTCTTGTCTTGCATATTAATCTTTTATCAAGCATGTTATGCATTGCCTTCTTGAAGTCCAGATATAATACATATTTTAGATCTCCGTTTTCAACTTGTTTGTCACACTTTTTAATAAAAAAACGTTAGGAAAATCATTCAAACATGATTTATCCTTAATAAACCATGTCAACTTTGATGGATTGTGGTTTGACTTTCAAAGTCTCCTGTTGTTAATTCCTTAATAACAGATTCGAAAATTTGTCGTCAGCCCCAATCGTTTGCTCATCCCTTTCCATTCTCGAGTGAAGTTGGTTATTCGAAGTTCTTCCCTTTCCATAACCTCGACAGTCCGTTTCAATTCCTGTGAAATTGGCACGAGGCTGTAAAAGATCAACTCCAATTGCTGTATAAGACGCATGGGTGGCTGATTGGACTCATTCTGTTCCTGCTTTACACACACCATGGGCTGAATGTCCTCCTGATGTTCCTACACTATAGTTTTGATGGCTTGCATGTGCTGCACCTGCTCCTGAACAAGCCACTCAAGATCTCAGTGTCCTCCTCCTGTTGTTCAATGACAGGTTTGGGGATTTAGGGAATCTCCCTGCTGTTTTGCCACATTTAGAGTGTTGAATTGTGCAGGCAGGTTGCGTTGCCCACAGTGGGTAGCTCAGTGGTTAGCACTCCTGCCTCCCAGCACCAGGGATCTGGGTTCAATTTCAGTCTCGGTTCACTGTTTGTGTGGAGTTTGCACATTCTCCCTGTGCCTGCACACAATAGCACAGGCTACATAAATCTTTAAACAGTATATTGTAATGAATTAGTACAGCAAATGTCACACTTTACCACTACAGTCACTGACTACAGCCCTGCACCTTTCACCAAGATCTTCACCAGAAAGCGCGCGAGCTGACTGACCACATGATGCCGATGTGGAATTCCAGTTCTCGCCAAGATATTCCCCTCCCGGTTGAAATAAAGTTCCTTCTAAATGTAGACTACAAGTCCCACATTCAGGCTCAGTTTCAAGGCTTGCAGAGTGGATTACATTCCTGCTTTAGCTGAACACACTGAGGGTGCATTTGGCAGACAGAGTTATCCTGAGGCTGGGATTTGCTGTCCAGCTGGTGCCAGAGACGGTCTCCCATAACAGTGAACGGGAGCTCGCTTTATAAAGAAAGGGGCGCAATTCACTAATTGTGTTGCAGCGAAATTGCGTTTAATAAACACACCTTTATTGGATAACTGCCTGTATATTAAATAGAGCATCATAGTTGCTGGACCAAAGCAAATATAGTAGTTCCTATTTTATATGTGCCGATGTTTAAACATACTAAAGAATATGTACACTGTGTGCGGAAAACTGAATTGAGTAGGTTTTCACCATGAACTAGAATGGAGGATGCTCAGTGTGTTAAATGACCTACGCCTTTCCCAAAGTTTCTGTGCAGACTGTGGAAAAGCTCTGTAAGTGTTGCCACCAGCTCTCAGGTGTTACGAAGGAGGTCTCTGCAGGGTCAATAGAATAATGTTTCCCTTTCCATTACTGAGGCTGGAACCGGGTGATCTGTACGCTTTTATCCTTTCAGACCCCAGAACAGTTTGATACAATAGAGTGTCTTGCCTGGTCGTTTCTGAGACCATTGAAGAGTGTTTCACATGTCTGTGTGTCTGGAGTCATATTTTGCATCATATGGTCTGGAAATTGGATATGCAAGTATATGCAAGGGAAAGCAATGACATAGTGATACCAGGTAATGTTGTGGGGACACGGGTCCGAATCCTGCCATCTCAGATGGTGGAATGTCAATTAAATAAGTATCTTGGATCAAGGGTTTATGATGACCAGGAATCCATTGTTGATTGTAGGAAAAACTCATCTGGTTCACTGATGTCCTTCAGGGAAGGAAACTACCGTCCTTCCCTGGTCTGACTCCAGACCCAAGGCAATGCTGCTGACTCTTAACTGCCCTCTGCCATGGGCAATAAATGCGGGTTATAAATGTGATGCCCTCATCCTGTAAATGAGTAACAAATAATCGTGGGTGCTGCAGTAATACTGGATGTCAAGTTGCATCGAAACTGTGTTAACTAAGTGACTGTTCATGTTGTGAAAAATAAATTCAGTAACTGTGTATCAGGTAGGCTGGAGAGTATTTTGTGCACCAAACTAGAGAGCAGGTTATTTCGGATTTGGTGTTTTGTGGTCAAGAGGACTAATTACTAACCTTGCTCTGAAGCAGCTTTGAGGAATTGTGACATTAACATGTTGCATTTCACATACCATCTGCATGCAATATAGAAATTTTGAACATTATAGTCAAACATCATGGAAGCCTGGAGGCTAGTGGTCAAGTTAGTTGAGTGAATTGGAAAAGTACAATAAAACATTCAGTGAGAGACAAGCAATGGTTGTTCGAGTCATAAAGTCCTGCAACATGGAGATATTCCCTTTGTCTCAAAGTGGTCCATTGCGAGAAAAATGTCCATTCACACTAATCCTATTTCCCTGCTATTGCCCGGTATCCTTCTCATCATTTCCTATCCAAGTAATTTTCCAAATGCCTGTTAAATGTTGCGTCAATGTACCCACCTCAACCCAATTCCATTGGCAGCTCATTCCATATTCGTATCATTCTGTGTGTAAAACAAATTGCTCCTCAGGTTCCCTTTTATTCTTTCTCCTCTGACCTTAAACTGATGCCCTCTAGCCCGGGATTGCCCAACCCTGGGCAAAAAAGACTGAGTGCATTCACTCTATCCATGCCTCCCATGGACTTATACACTTCCATCAATTCCCCCTCCGTCTCATACACTCTAAAGTAAAACGCCCTAACTTGTCAAAACTCTCCTTAAAATTCAGACCATAGAGTCCTTCCAACATCCTTGCAATTTTCTTGTGCACTCTTTCCAGTTTAATAACATCCTTCCAAGAGCATAACTGAACATAACGCTACAAGTATAGCCTCACCAACATCCTGTATAACTGCAACATAACTCCCCAACTTCGATATTCCATGCTATGATTAATGATGGTCAGTTTGCCAAAAGTCTTCCTCACTGTCCTGTCCTGTCGATCTCTGAATCAACTTTCAGAGAACAGTGCACCTGAATTCCTGGGTCCCTCTGTTCCACTACACTCCTTAAGTCCCAACGATTCACCATGAAACTCCAGCATTGAATTGACTTTGCAAAATGCAAGAACTCACATTTATCCACATTCAACTCCACTTGCAATTTCTTGGTCCACGTCCCCAACTGATCAAGGTCCAGCTGCAATGTCTGATAACCTTCATATCCTGACTCAGGCGACTGACTGTGTGGAGTTTGCACGTTCTCCCCATGTCTGCGTGGGTTTCCTCCGGGTGCCGGTTTCCTCCCACAGTCCAAAGATGTGCGGGTCAGGTGAATTGGCCATGCTAAATTGCCCGTAGTGTTAGGTAAGGGGTAAATGTAGGGGCAGGGGTATGGGTGGGTTGCGCTTCGGCGGGTCGGTGTGGACTTGTAGGGCTGAAGGGCCTGTTTCCACACTGTAAGTAATCTAATCTTCCTCACTGTCGACGAGACCACGTCATTTGTGTCATCTTCAATCTTACTAATCATACCTTGTACATTCTAAACTAAATCGTCATCCATAAAATAAACAGTAATAGTCCCAGCACCGAACACTGAGGCCCTCCACTCGTGACAGGTCTCCAGTCCGACCAGCATCCTTCCACTATAAATATCTGCCTCCAACCATCAAGACAATTTTGTACCTAATTTGCAATGTTCCCACTCCATTCCATGCAATCTTACCTTCCAGAGCAGTGTACCATGTGACCCCTTATTGAAGGCCTTACTAAGATCAACTGGACTACGTATACCACCCTGCTCTCCCACACACAAAGCCGTGCTGACTGTTCCTAATCACACCCTCCCTTTCCAAATGTATATATATTTTATCTATCAGAATCTTCTCAAATACCTTACCTACTACACATGTCCATTTTTTGGTCTATAATGCTCTTTTTCAACTAAAGACACAAAGTCAATTCATATCAGTAACAAGGTAGCAGTTGAACATGTAGCTGGATTAAGCATTGCCACGTCTAACGAAACAAATGTAATTCATTTCAAAATGCCAGAAATAAATCAGCATAGAAGTATTAATTGCACTGCCAATGGCTGTGTTTTATTTTCCTGTATATTCCACAGAGGCTGGAAAGCCATTGCAGATACATTGAAAGTAATAAACGTGATCCAAGCATGGTAAGTAGATGAATGGAATGGATCCAAGCAGCTCGAAAGGGAAAAACTGATAGTGTGAAGAAATGCAGACCAATTAACTTGACATCTATAGAGAAACTTTTGGAATCTATGAGACAGGGTGCGATATTGGATATTTAGAAATTAACAGCAACATTGGAGAGAATCAGTATACATTTTTGAAAGAGAAATTATACTTGATAACTTCAGAATTTTTGAAGGGTATTGGGAAGAATATATGAAAGTGGTAAGTTAAAGTTGGGTTCACTTTCAATTATAGGAGTCAGAATAACGATGCAACGAAACGTTGAAGTAGTTTCACAACGTGTTGGTGAGACTGCATCTGGAGTATTGTGTACAGTTTTGGTGACCTCACCTGAGAACAAATATCCTGACCACAGAGGATGTGCAATAGACATTCTCCAGATTAATCCCACAGGTGGCAAGATTGCCTGATGAGGAAATTGGCCTATGATCTCTAGAGTTTCAAAGAATGAGAGGTGATCACAGTGAAATTTAGAAAATTCACAAAACATATGACAGGCTGGAAATAAACAGAATGATTCCCTGGCTGTCTACTCCACATTTAAGACAAATAATGGCAAGATAAGGGACATGCCGTTGAAGACCGCAATAAGGAGGAACTTCTTCAGTCAGAGAGGACTGACTAACGCAGCGACATTGAAACCTGCTGGCAGGGCAAGTTGAGGGCGAATCCCCAGATAATCTACAGTGTGTCAATCGGAAAAGAATAACCAGGGAACAGGTAGGACCCATTAATGACTTGCCAAGTTGAATATAAATCAACTTTAGTGGTAGGAGACAGAGGATGGTGGTAGAAGGCTGTTTGTGTGACTGGAGGCTGGTGTCCAGTGGTCCACGGGAATCAGTGTTGTGTGCCTTGTTATTTATAATTCGGAGATGCCAGTGTTTGATTGCGGTTGACAAAGTTAAAAATCACACAACACCAGGTTATAGACCAATAGGTTTATTCGGAGACATGAGCTTACAAAGTGCACAACCATCTGATGAAGAAACAACACTTCAAAGCTAATGTCTCCAAATAAACCTGTTGGACTATAACCTGGGGTTCTGTGATCTTTAACCTTATAATTTGTGGTATTCATAAATGGTATATCCGTGATTATGGACGGGGTGGGGAGAGTGAGATTATCAAGTTTGTGTTGGACACAAAAATTGGACGGGTGGTTGGCGGTGGGGAGGAAGGTTTTATGTTCCAGGAATATACAGATGGAATGGTCAGATGGTCAGATCAATGGCCGATGAACTGTGACCTTGATAAATATGAGACGATACACTTTCGAAGACGGAACCAGACAGGGGAGTACTCAATGAATGGCAACACACTAGGAAGTCCCTTGAATGGGACTGGACTGGGTAATACACAAGTTGAGAAAGCATCGGGGCCCATAAAAATAGCCTTCATTCATAGAGGCATCGATTATAAGACCTTTTCAAATGGTAGGCTGCCGTGCTTTTTTTTCCCATCAAAGGGCGCAACGTCACATCTACCCACATTGCTTTTCATTGCTTCGTATTTGCACAGACACTCCACTCCTCAGTCACACTAGAGCTATTCTTTCATCTTCATCAACCACTCACAGTCCAAAATTGATTAGTGCTATCAGCAGACTGGGAAATATTGCATTTGATTCCCTCGAACAAAGGTTTGGTGTGTATTTGAAAGAGCTAATGCCCAAACAATGAATCCTGCTATATCCCCGAGTCCTCCGCTCTAAAAAAAACATAGTTTTATTCCTACTCACTGTTTCTATTTAGGTCTCCCATTTGAAAACCATGCCCATTCTATTAGCCCCAGTCTCATATGTTTCTAATTTGCATAGTAGGCTTGGGACTTTATCAACTAGCTTTCTGAAAATCCAATCGTATTTCATTGATTGCTTCTCCATCGTATTGCTGAAAATCAGTCTCTCAAATATGATTCAGATTTGATAAATCTCTGTTGCCTTTGTCTCAGCCCATTACTGTCAGTTAAAGTTCTATCTCCTTAACGTATATTAGCTAATTTTATGTTGTGGTTCTGCTCGCCGAGCTGGAAGTTTTTGCTGCAAACGTATCGTTCCATGGCTAGGGAACATGATAAGTGCTGTCGGAGCCTCGTGTGAAGCGCTGCTTTGATGTTTCTTCCGGTATTTGTATTGGTTTGTTCTTGCCGCTTCCGGGTGTCAGTTTCAGCTGCAATGATTTGTATATGGTGTCCAGGTCGATGTGTCTGTTGATGGAGTTTGGGGATGAATGCCATGCTTCTAGGAATTATCTGGCTGTTCTCTGTCTGGCTTGTCCTATGATAGTGGTGTTTTCCCAGTCAAATTCATGTTGCTGGTTGTCTGAGTGTATGGCTACTAGAGATAGCTGGTCGTGTCGTTTTGTGGCTAGCTGATGTTCATGGATGCGGATTGTTAGCTGTCTTCCTGTTTGTCCTATATAGTGTTTTGTGCAGTCCTTGCATGGTAGTTTGTAAACTACGTTAGTTTGGCTCATGCTGGGTACTGGGTCCTTTGTTCTAGTAAGTTGTTGTCTGAGCGTGGATGTTGGCTTGTGTGCTGTTATGAGTCCTAAGGGTCGCAGTAGTCTGGCTGTCAGTTCTGAGACGCTCCTGACGTATGGTAGAGTGGCTAGTCCTTTTGGTTGTGGCTTGTCCTCGTTCCTCGGTCTATCTCTTAGGCATCTGGTGATAAAGTTGCGTGGGTATCCGTTTTTGGCGAATACCTTGTATAGATGTTCCTCTTCCTCTTTTCGCAGTTCTGGTGTACTGCAGTGTGTTGTGGCCCTTTTGAATAGTGTCCTGATGCAGCTTCGTTTGTGTGTGTTGGGGTGGTTACAGCAAACAGTGAGACAAACGGTAGTACCCATGATGATAAGAAAACGACAAACACATAAACTCAACATCAAGGAGAGGGAAGCACTGAAAGCACTGAAAAATGACAAAAACATAATCATACTACCGGCAGATAAAGGCAGAATGACGGTCATCCTAGATAAATCAGACTACATCAGTAAAGCACAACAACTACTTGCAGACACCAACACCTACCAAATGAAGGATTCCGACCCCACACCACAACTCACCAATAGAATAAACAACACACTAAGGAATCTACAAAAAAACGGACAGATAACCAAAGCGGACCAGCAAAGAATGAAACCTGAAAGCAACAACACACCCAGATTCTATGGACGACCCAAAGTACACAAACCAGACATCCCACTCAGACCCATAGTATCACTACCAGGGACACCAGCATACAAACTGGCCAAAGAACTACAACAAAAACTGAAACACCTAGTCAGCGGATCCAAACACTCCATACAATCAACACAGGAATTCTTGGACATCATCAGGAATACACACATAGACAAAGAAGAAACCATGGTATCATTCGACGTGACGGCACTGTTCACTTCAATTTACAAAACCCTAGCCAGAGAAACAATAGCCAACCTACTGGACATACATAACAGAACACAGGAGGCCGAACCTATCAACAAGGACGGCATACTTAAACTACTGGACCTGTGCCTCACCACACACTTTACATTCAACAATCAGATATACGAACAAATCAACGGAACACCCATGGGATCACCAATCTCGGGACTCATAGCAGAGGCAGTTATGCAAAGGTTAGAACATACAGCCATACCATAAATCCAACCCAAACTCTGGATCAGATATGTTGATGACACCTTTGTAATCATCAAAAACACAGATACAGAAAAAACACACCGAATCATCAACGCCACACTCACAGGAATCCGATTCACACGAGAAGAGGAAAAGGATAGCCAACTCCCATTCCTAGACGTGTTAGTAGAGAGAACACCCAACGGAGAATTCACCACAAGGGTACACAGGAAACCAACACACACAGACCAAGTCTTAAACTATGAAAGTAACCACCCCAACACACACAAACGAAGCTGCATCAGGACACTATTCAAAAGGGCCACAACACACTGCAGTGCACCAGAACTGCGAAAAGAGGAAGAGGAACATCGATACAAGGTATTTGCCAAAAACGGATACCCACGCAACTTTATCACCAGATGCCTAAGAGATAGACCGAGGAACGATGACATGCCACAACCAAAAGGACGAGCCACTCTACCATACGTCAGGAGCGTCTCAGAACTGACAGCCAGACTACTGCGACCCTTAGGACTCATAACAGCACACAAGCCAACATCCACGCTCAGGCAACAACTCACTAGAACAAAGGACCCAATACCCAGCATGAGCCAAACTAACGTAGTTTACAAAATACCATGCAAGGACTGCACAAAACACTATATAGGACAAACAGGAAGACAGCTAACAATCCGCATCCATGAACATCAGCGAGCCACAAAACGACACGACCAGCTATCTCTAGTAGCCATACACTCAGACAACCAGCAACATGAATTTGACTGGGAAAACACCACTATCATAGGACAAGCCAGACAGAGAACAGCCAGAGAATTCCTAGAAGCATGGCATTCATCCCCAAACTCCATCAACCGACACATTGACCTGGACACCATATACAAACCACTACAGCTGAAACTGACACCCGGAAACGGCAAGAACATCCATCAACACACACATCGACCTGGACCCCACATACAAATCACTGCAGCTGAAAATGACACCCGGAAGCGGCAAGAACAAACCAATACAAATACCGGAAGAAACATCAAAGCAGCGCTTCACACGAGGCTCCAACAGCACTGATCATGTTCCCTAGCCAGGGAACGAAACGTTTGCAGCAAAAACTTCCAGCTCGGCAAGCAGAACCACAACAACGGATACCCGAGCTACAAATCTTCAATCAGATTTTAAGCTAATTTTATTCTATTCCCTTTCTTCTCACCAGATTAACGTTTCCTAGTATTGCTGGGAAGATTGCTTTTTGTTTTGTTTGCTCCTGTGAAGACATAATTGAAATATTTGCTGCATAGTTCTGCCATTTCCCTGTTCTCCATTCTCCACTTTGTGATTTTAGCCAGTAACGAAGCTGCACGTTCTTTTCCCTTAATTTTGACATTGGCATACTTTATGAAGTGGTTACAAGTTCCCTGTAATTCCTGTCGTAAGCTTTTCAATGATTGACCTTGCACAGCCATGCACTCATAGAAGTCTACAGCACGGGCTACATTAGTCCCACTTTTCTACACGAGCCCTATAGCTGGGAATGTTATGACACTTCAAGAGGTCGTCCGAAGTACTTTCTAATTGCTGTGAGGTTACCCGTGACAATTCCTTCGCTGGTAGTACCTTCCAGACCCCAAAACCCTCTGGGTGTAAAACGATCATCAAACCCCCTCTAAATCTCAAACCCTTCACTTTATGAATGTGCTCACCCTTGTTCTTTTTCCTCTGACGAAAAGAAACGGCTGCTGTCTATCCATACTGTCCACGCCCCACATAATCTTGTCCTTCTGAATCATGTCCCCTCAGCCTTCTCTGCTCCAATGTCAACAACCCGAGCTTATCCAGCCCCTCTCCATAACTGATATACTCCATCCCAAGGAACATGCTGGTGAATCACCTTTGCACCCCCTCCAGTACAATCACATCCTTCTTGTAATGTGTCTCTCAGAACTACACACAGTATTCCATCTTAAGCTAACAAATCTATGCCTCGATGAATGAAGGCTGTATTTATGGGCCCCTAGGATTTCTCAACTTGTGTATTACCCTATCCAGTCACATTCAGGGATGTGTGAGGAAGAACCCTCTGAGCTTCCTAGTGTGCTGCTATTCATTGAGTACTCCCCCGTCTGGTTCCTTCTTCAAAAGTGCATTTGAAGGGGTTGGAAAATGTTACTCTAGAAAGGGGCTTACGCCTTCTTTTTGTTTCATTCTTGACAGACCTCCGCCGTCCATACAGGACAGTTAATTCTGAAGCCAGGAGTCAATACCGTGAATGGAAATGGGACACTTACCAGTGTACGTAGACTCACCAGTTGGGTAGCTGTAACATTGAAACGTATCTGGATCTTCCTTTACAACAGCCACTGAAAGCAATTTGACATGATCAGAAAGAAGTTGGGAAGATGAATGTGGTGTGTTGACCCTCATTTCAGGGGGATTTGAGTTCAGGAGTAAGGGGGTCTTACTGCCGCTGTACAGGGGCTTGGTGAGCCCCCATCTCGAACATTACGCAGAATTGTGTGCAGTTTTGGTCTCCTTACTTAACAAAGGACAATCCTGACATTGAGTTGACATCAGTGAAGGATGACCAGACTGATCTCGGGATGACAAGCTTGTTTTGGGAACAGTGTTTGGGGTGACTGAGCCTGTATTCCATTTATTTTAGCAAAATGAGTGGATACCTCAGTGAAATAAATAAAAGTCTGACAGGGCGAGACAAATTAGAAGCAGCGATGATAATCTTAGAGCCATTTCAGAGACCATTGAAGAGTTTATTATATGTCTGTGCATCTGGAGTCACTTTTAGGCCAGACCAGGAAGCCACGGGAGATTCACTTCCTGAAATTACATTGAAGAAGCAAACCGCTGTTGGCAATCAACATTGGCTTCAGGGTAACCATTACTGACACCAGATTTTAGATCTCGATAATTTATTATTTGTTTTTAACTTCCACCTGCTGCCAGAGCATTATCATGATCAGGATTAGTAATCCAGTGACATTTCCACACCAGCACCATCTCCACATGGGGACCAGTCAGAAACAATATTGAGGGCGTTATTTCTGTGCTGCTTGACAACACTGTCAAAAAGAACTCCTACCAATTTCACTGTCATGATGGGACTGAGGGAGTGGTAATTGTTCAAATTTTAAGTTTTCCCCTTTTAGAGGACTAGATATATCTGAGTAATTTTCCACATTGCCAGGTAGATGTCAGAGTTGGAACTGGAATGGAACAGTATCTCCAGGGACACAGCTTGCTGTGCAGCACAAGTCTTCAGTTTCTATTGAACGAACGGTGTCAGTGTAAAAGACTCTGATGTATTATCTGCATCATCCTCAGCCAGAAGTGTTGAGCCGATCATCCAATTCACCCTTGCCATGATGCCTACAGATTCAGAGATGCCAGCCTTCAACCAAGCCGATCCACTGCAATTGGTATGAAGAAACAGCCTAACACATTTGTCTTTCTCGTATCTACTGTGTTCAGCTGTTTCTTCATATCAATTGCAGTGGATCGACTTGGTTGAAGGCTGGCATCTGTAATTCTGTAGGCATCATGGCGCGGGTGAGTTGGATCATCGGCTCAACACTTCTAGCTGAGGATGGTGCAGTTACTACATCCTTGTCTTTTACACTGAGGCTGCAGGGCTATTTGATTACTTAGGAAGGGGATGCTTGTAGAGCGCTTTCCTCTGTAGCTTGTTTAATCGTCCATCAACATTTATGACTGATTGTCACAGAGCTTCGATCAGATCTGTTGGTCAAGTGCGGTATCTTTAATGTGTTAGCATCAACTTTATATTCACGTGGTTCTGACCCTGACATGTTCACCCACAATCGTCACTGAGCCATAGATCGTGTTGATAGTAATGGCAGACTGAAGGATCATCCCTGGGCAAAAATGTTGCAGGTTGTGGTTGAATGCAGGTCTGCTTCTCCTGCTGCTGTGGTCTACAGCACTACATGCATACATAGCTTTGAGCTGCAATATCTGCAATGCAATTCTGTCTGTTCCCCAGTTCACATTGAGACCCATTCACCCATCAGTCCTCTATTCAATGTCTTACTCGGGTTTCTGATGTGATAGTACTTCCTTTATCAAATCTTCGTTTTACCAGGTCATGCTTTCAATCTGATACATTCCACAAAGGCACTTAACTGATTTTTATTCAGTTGTTTTATTCATCTGAATCTTTTCATTGAGTAATGCCATCTTCTGCGTTTAAAGTAAATGTGTTTCCTTCTGTTTCTGTCCCTGACCATTTTTTAGAGCTCCATAGTGTCAGTGATACCAGCCTTATGTAGCTTCAGAGCCAATGGATTTCCTGGATTCCCAAAAATCTTCATTATATTGTATGTTTACTCTTTTGGTTTGACGCTGTCCCTGACTTGCCTTATCGCTTGTGGCTGCCTGGTGCTCCCATGTGTATGTTTAATCTTCTTTGGGATGAGTGTTATTATCTTCTGAATTTTCCACAGATAAGGGGATGGTCTTTCCTGCTTGGCTCCCCTTCCAATTAACTCTTGCAAGCTCCTCCCGAATGTCTTTGTAGTTACATTGCTCTATTATAATCACATTACAGCAAGAAGAGAGCAATAGACAGAAACCGAAAGAAGGAATTTTGAGAGAAGGAACACAAAGAATAATTAGCGGATTTCTTAACTAGATACAAAGAGAGAAGGAGAGAGAGAGGGTATAGATATGGAGATGTGAGAAATGCGAAAACTAGATTATTGAAAGAAGTGGATGTATATCCCTCAATGTTTTGGCAATTCCTGTGTGCTGTGGTCTTTTGTACAGGTGCATGTACAGCAGAGTAATATGTTCAAATGCTGGGCCTGATGCCAGAATTTTTCTCTCCAATAATATGACAGACACTGGCTTTGGAAAGAACCCAACAGGTCAATATATTTAATTCCTGATTGAAAGGAGATTAACTGAAATAAATTGGGACACCATAAGCAATTTTAAAACACACACCCTGAAAAGAATGAGAGACAGGAGTAGGGAATCCCAGAAAAGGAGGATCTTAGAGAGAAATGGAACATATCACTTCAGATGAGGATCAAATATTTTTTAATGCTTTATAAATTTTATTTATCATGTGCACCATGTTTAATTAACTGTGCCTCTGTTGTTCATTCAGAATGTGTTGTACACATATGAACAACCTTCCTTATCTGAACACACACTGATTAAAAAGTGTCTATCAAATAATTTTTCCTCCATTTCAACTCCCCTGTTGTCGTGCTGCCAGGATACATGAACACTAACTGGCCACTAAAAGATATGACCCACTATCACTAGTTTCCATACATACAGACAAAGAAGAACACCACTTTGACTGGGACGACACACACATCCTAGGACAGGCAAAACAAAGACACGCACGGAAGTTCTGAGAGGCATGGCAATCTAACCAGAAGTACATTAATAAACACAGCAATTTAGATCGTATCTACCTTCACTTGAAAAAAAATACTGGAAATGACATCGCCCACCTTAAGAAACCAAAACTTATAAACAGAGAGGCGGGACATACCACCAGTGTATCATCGGAGAGTCTCACTGATGATGTTACCTCATCATGGTGACGAAACAGCTGAAAACAAACCTTCAAACCCAGCGAGTTTACTTACATATTTACAAATTGTTATTTTTATTTTAATATTGGAATTTGGGACTTCTCTGTCACTCATATTTTAACACAGTACAAGACTAGATGAGCTTTTCTGGGTGTGTGGTTTTCATTAACTGGGGGGTTCATCGTCGACATCATAACAGTTTGAGGGCTCGTCGTATGGGATTAGGACAGATTTGGGATACAAAAGGTCCCATCAGATTCCATCACTTGACAGTTAAATAAAACAGGTGAGAATCTTCATTTAATTTTGTTTCCTTGTAGTTGGTTAAATGAAAAGAAATGGCTTTTAGCAATGCTGAAGAAGTTCTGGGGTTTGAAGATGATTTCAAGTTTGCCAAGAAACTTTAGAAAGACAGAGGAAGGGCATACTTTTAGAATTAACAAATAGATTAGAATTGGGTTTAACCAGGGACAAAAGGAAAGCTGAAATTGTAATGGAATTGGTCAAGTACTTTGTTGTATCAGAGAAACAGGCAACTGCAGTCGAGTGAGAAAAAATACCTAAATTGCAAATATGACAACTGGAGTTAGAAGATAAAGAAAGAGACAGGAAGCGTGAGAGAGTAAAAAAGATTAAGAGAAAGAGACGAAAAAGAAAGAGAGAATTTGAAATTCAGAAGTTGGGAATCATGTAAGAAAGTTAAATTAGCAAGATGAAGGTGAAGGGAGGATGTAGGGACGTATACAACTATGTTAATACATTGCCATATTTCAGTGAAAAAAATGTCAAACCTTTTTTATTACATTGGTAATATTGGCTCAGCAGATGGTGTGTCCAGTGAACTTGTGGGTAATTCAGTTAAGACTAAGCTGGTGGGCACAACTAGTGAGAAACGTGCAGCGCTATCAATGAGGGGTAAGGAGATTATGCAGTTGTGAAACAGTCCATTTTGAGTGTTTATGAATTGGTACTAGAAGCATATAGACAAAGGTTCAGAAATATAGAGACGGAACGAGGTCAGAGTTATGTTGAGTTTGAAGGAATTAAACACAGTCATTTTGATAGATGGGTGCAGGCCTTAAAAATGTGGCTCGAAGGGAGATTATTCTGCAGTAGAAGTTTAAAGGCTCACTTCAAGAGATGTTAAGAATTCACGTGAATGAACAGAAAGTTCAAGAAGTGAGAAGCGCGGCAGAAATATCAGGTTACTATGCATTGGTGCATGAGATTAAATTTAGCTTCTGGGAGGATTTTCATCTTGTAAAGAATATAAATTGGGAGAAGGGGAGATCCTACACTACAAGAGATAGAGTAAATCACAGTGGCAATAGTTTATCACAGGTGAAAAAGGAAGCCCAAGGGGTTGAAAGGTGGTGAATGGTCTCAGGTGTCCTCACTATAACGGAGTGGAACGCATAAAATTGCAGTGCCAATAGCTTTAGAAGGTGTTTTCACTACAGTCAGCTGGGACACACAGTGTTGGGCATTGAAGGAAGTAACTTTGGGAAAAGATGTGGTAAAAGAGGTTAAGCTAGTGACATTAGTGAAACCGGTAAAAGAGACCCAAAGTGGAACCGAGGGGCTGCAGGAGAGTGTACATCCTATGCAGGGGCTGGTATGGAGGCAGTGCCTGATCTCAATAAAGAATTCGCCTCTGTGGATAATGTTTACTCAGAAAGATGTATGGGGGGGGGGGTAGGGGGGGGTTGTGGACAAGAAATTATATTGTGTGAGATACGGGATCTACTCAGTCTCTAATAGTTGAGAAGTGACGTGCTGGAAAAGCACAACAGATCAGGGAGCCTATGTTGTAGGACAAACAACATATCAGGCATAAACCAATCATCAGGATAGTCATGTGGGGTGGGGGAATAAGGGGACTGATAAATAAATAGGACAGTAGGAGCATGGCATGGCCGAAGGGTCACTGGGAAGCTGATTGGATGACGTAGTTGGCAGTAATAGTGATATGTCAGAGGGGAGGGTGGAGTCGATAGGTGGGAAGGAAGAAGGAAAGTTGGGACAGTTCAAGAGGGTGGTTTGAACGGTTGGATCTGGAATGAGGTTGGAGAGGGGAGATTTGGAATTTGGTGAAGTCAACGTTAATGCTGTATAGTTTGAGGGTTCCAGATGTCCTATCACCTATCCACTTCACCCTCCTCTCCGACCTATCGCCATCATTCCCCCATCTGCATCTACATATCGCCTTCCAAGCTACCTTTCACGCAGCGCCACCCACACTCCTATTTATTTCTCAACCCCTTCCTCCTCCCTTGCCCCTCACTTTCCTGAAACGTCAACTCTCCTGACCCTCGGATGCTGCCTGAACTGCTGTACTTTTCCAGCCTCACAGTTTTCAACTCATCTCCAGCATCTGCAGTCCTGTCAGGATTGCCCGACCGATTGGGACAAAGGTGTCCCACTAAATTGCTTGCCATTGGAGATGCCCCAAATAAATCTATTCAGTTTACTTCCTTTAAGTTAATGTTCGTACATGAAGTGAGAGGTCCTTTGAAATTAATTAAATGTTAATTGAGGAGACTGAAGTCGGAGATCTCACACTTGGATTATATATGTGAGGTGAGGGAGAGATTAAATGGAGTGGGTGAGTTAGCTAAACAGCATCTGAAGAGGGCACAGCGTAGAGTGAAGCAGGTGGCAGAGAAAACTCTGACACTTTGATGATTTTCCATGGGGATGATGTATTATTATTGCCACCAGTGGTAGGAAATCCCTTCAAAGCCAGGTTTGGTGGCCCCTTTCAAATTAAAAAACATTGTGTTAGTTAAGCTATCTAGTAAAGACCGGATATGACAAAAACGTTATCATGTATGCCATGTGAATGAATAATGCTCCAGACTCATGTAAGTCTCAGGAACAGAGTTATGGCCAAATGAACAAATTGTGCAGTTTATCTGTTTGATGAAGTCATCTTTAGCAAGTGATTGAAAGCTCACATGTTATAGTAGACAGAGCATATTGAACGATTACAAGAAGCAAACTTTGTAATAAACTTAAAGAAAACAGAATTCGCGAAGGCAGAGGTGACGTTCTTGGGACATTACATTGGACATTGAAGGTTGACCCCATAGAACACAAAGAGGAAGGGCTTTGAGGAATTTCCACGACTATCCTCGAAGAAAGAGGTGTTTCAATTTTTGGAACCGAGTGGTTTCTATTGGAAGTTCGTTGAAAACTTCAGCAGCGTATTGGCACCACTGCTGGATTTATTAAAGAAGAACACAGAATTGTGGTGGACAGAACAATGCCAGGAGGTATTTGAGAATTTTAAAGTAGGATTAATCACCGCACCAGTTTGAGTTACACCAAATATTTTGAAACTCTTTGAAAACTGTGTTTGATGCTCGGAATATAGGGGTCAGAGATGTATTGATACAGAAAGTTGTTGATGGAATTGAATGTCTAATTGGCTACATGTCGGAAAAACTGAATATCCACTAGGAAAAAAACACAAAATCTTCCTTACTGACAAAGAATGGTTGAGTTTCGTACTGCCCTAACAATATTTTTATGTTTATAGGACAAATTTCGGAGTTGGTTGTGGACAACAACAACAATCCTCTCGCATTTTTTAAGAATATTTATAGACCAAAATACAAGACTATTTAATTGGAGTCCTGTGTTACCGACTTTAAACCTACAAAATGTGCATGATGTGGGTTCTAAAAATGTAAGAGCAGATGTGTTATCGTGAATTTAAAGGAATACATGTGGATAAGATTTGACTTCTTTTAGTATTATATATGTGTACAGAATAATATGAATGGTATAACTGAGATTAATGACTTTTTCATTTCATAATAACAGGATTAAGAATTAAAGGAAAAAAAATGAAGCCATCTTTTTGTACTGATGGTTCATTTTATTTCTGACGGGGGGAGGTGTTATGAAGCCGAAAGCATGCCTGGTCACGTTAAGACAGAACGGGTTTTGCTGAATAGAAAGTACAGATGCCAACTATAGGTCACACTGTTCCACATGTCACCATTAGCTGGGAAATAGATACCTGGGTTTTGGTTGCTGTTTTGACAACATTTCAAATACAACCAAAGAGTTTTTAAATAACGCTTGTCAGACGAGAAGCCAACGGAATTTCAATATTATTGTTTTCTACACCTGGAAAATATGAGATTTCTTGTAACATGGGAAGTATATAAATGCAGCGTTTTGAACATTAGAGAGAGAGCGACTGCCATCCAACAGCAGAGTAAATACTTAGAGCAGGAGTGCTAACTGGCCATCTCAAACACTTTTTAACAAAGATACATGTTCATGCAAAACCATCTTGCAGTAAAAAAAAATGACCCAGGGAGATCAGCAGCTGGAAGAGTGAACACAGTGGGGAAGATGGAGACTGTGTGGTCGTGAGATTGTAATGTTTAATATGTGGGTTGTTGGAACAGCATATTTTTACAGAGTTGGAGTCAGACATAAGTAGTTAAGAAAAGAGGAGCTTGTATTTGTGAATAGTTGTTTAGTGTTCACTATTAAAGTTAACAAACTGACTTGTTAATTTTTGTTTAAATAGTGGAATGTAGGAGATCTGTGTGGCTCATATTTTAACAGATTACAAGCTGAGGCGAGCTTTTCAGAGTGTTTGGTTTTAATTAACAGAGCGGTTCGTCTCCACCTTGTAAATGTCGATCCATTCTACTCCCATTTCCCTGCAGTTGGCCCATATCCTTCCAGTCCTTTCCTTTCGACATATTTATCCAAATCCTTTTGAAATGTTGTTAATGTATCCCCCCAACCATGTTACAATAAAGCCGCTGGCAGCTCATCCACGTACTATCCTCTATGTAAAGAAGTGGCCCCTCAGGTTCCCTTTAATTCCTTCCCCTCTCGCCTTAAACTGATCCCCTATAATCCTCAAATCTCTAAACCTTGTAAAAAGACTGAGAACATTCGCTGTATCCATACCCCTCATGATCTCATACAGCTCTATAAGGTCCCCCCTCTGTCTCCTACACGCTAAAGAAAAGGTCCTAGCTTGTCCAACCTCTCCCTATAACTCAAACCTTTGGGTCCTGGCAACGTCCTTGAAAATGTCTGCTGCACTCTTTATAATTTCATTACATCCTCCCCATAACATGGGCGGCACGGTGGCACAGTGGTTAGCACTGCTGCCTCACAGCGCCAGAGACCCGGGTTCAAATCCTGACTCAGGCCATGCTAAATTGCCCATAGTGTTAGGTAAAGGGTAAATGTCGGGAAATGGGTAGGTTGCGCTTCGGCGGGTCGATGTGGACTTGTTGGGCCGGAGGGCCTGTTTCCACACTGTAAGTAAGTAATCTAATCTAATAACAAGGTGACAAAAACTGAACACAATACTCCAAGTGCTGAATTATCAAAGTCATGTGTAACTGCAATATAAGTTCCCAACTTCTATACTCAATGTCTTGCCTCATGAAGGCCAGTGTGCCAATAGCCTTTTTCACTGGCCTGTCTACCTGTGACTCTTAGAGAAACGTGCACCTGAATGGCAAGGTCTCTCTGCCCACTACACCCCTCAAGGCCCTCCCGTTCACCGTGAAACTCCTACCTTGATTTGATTTTCAAAAATGCAAGACTCACCACTTCTATATTAAATTCCATTTGCCATTTCTGGGCCCATTTCCCCAACTGGTTAAGGTCCTGCTGCAATTTTTGATAAACTTCCTCACTGATTACGATACCACTTATTTTTGTGTCATCTGCAAACTTACTAATCATGCCTTGTATATTTTCAACCAAACCATAGATACAAACAGCCCTGGATGAAGCCTCCAGTCTGACAAGCATCCTTCAACTAAACCCTCTGCTTCGTACTATCAAGCCAGCTGTGTATCCAATTGGCCAGTTCCCCCACCATTCCACGCGTTGGAACCTTGCAGAGCAGCCTGCCATGTGGAAACTTATCAAAGGCCTTACTGAAATCCATAGAGACTACATCTACTGCTCTGTCCGCGTCAACCTTCTTGGTCACTTCATCAAAGAACTCTAAAAACATTGGGAGGCAAAATCTCCCACTTACAAGTCTATGCTGACCTGTCTGAATCAAAACCTGTACACGTAAAGGGTGCTGTAAATGGTATGCTGTGCTTCATTGTAAGATGATGCGAGTACAGATGTAAAGCCATCTTCCTGCTGTTGTAGAGCCTTGCTGAGAGAGCATTTGGGGCACTCTCTATAGAGTTGATCACCTTTGTAAGGTATGATCTCCTTACCACAGATACAGGTGATGGTAACATGAGGATAGAGAGGAGAAGTTGAGTGTTTAATCTGTAGAACTGTGAGAGATGAAGAAATGGTGATGCTGAAACACGAGGAGTGGCAGCAATCACTTATTTCCAAACGAGACATTGATATGGTGAGAAATTCCATATCTTACCCAGGATTAATTGGTGTGATTTATTTTCACGTGTACCTCAGTACTGGGAAACACTTTATTTATGAGCAGTGGAGGCAGATCATAATAAGCATGGCCAGACAGCTTATAGGGTGGAAATAGACTTGGACAGAGCAAGGCATACAGAATACACTGCACTCGACAAGATGAACATGAACAAGATCAGCATTATTTGAAAATAGAGAGTCCATTCATCCCGTCTAACATGACTTTCCTAATAGTTTATATGCCTTAATTAACTCTCTTCATGCTATTGTGCAGTCGGCGTTTGAACCCGTACTGAACATCAGGTTGCTCACAATCCCCAACAGCAGCCACAATACGTTCCTTCTGAAACAGGTAGCCATTCCCACCAGCTTCCGACCTACATAGAGAACACCAGGCTGGCTTCTCGGAGATGGAAGATGCCTTCTTGAGACTTCACACAAGACATATGGCTTCCCTCCTCACCGCAAGAAAACCACGTTTAAGTCCCACTTGTGTGTCGTGAGTGACGGAGCCAGGAGGAACAAGGTGCATCAGTCTGTCTGTGCAGCCTCTGCTCCATTTGTTTATCATATTAGAGCATCAATCTGGAGACAGTGAGGACTAGCCATGCTGGAGATCAGAGTAGACAGTGTTTTGCTGGAAAAGCACAGCAGGTCAGGCAGCATCCGAGGAGCAGGAGAATCAACATGTTGGGAATAAGCCATTCATCAGGAATCAGCTTACCTTACCTCATTTTGTCCCTGTGTAAGTGCGTTGAGGGGGGAATGGCCTCCTCCTGACCCTGCATAAGTGGCTCAAGGGGCGGAATGATTCCCACTTGTTGCTGTGGAAGTGACTCAAGGAACTGAATGGCATCTTCCTCTTCTGATTGGACAGGGCCAAGAGCCTGATTGGGTTACCCCGGTTCCTGTTTAACACCTCGATGTGCTGACTAGTGTGATGATGCTGCAGCTGTAAGAGGTCAATTTTGTCCTGGTTTCTTTTAAGAGAGAGATTGAACGATTGTTACCAAGCTGGCTAGTTCAGATCACTAGAGCAGACAGCTAGGGAGGCCTTAGGTTTATTTTAATGCAGCCTGAATGGGTGTGGCCAGTTCTCACAGATTAAGATCTCTGGGTTTTGGTTTCTCAGTAGCATCAGAAACTATTGGGATCTCCACAGAACAGGAAGCTTCAGTGAATGCCTCCTTGCTGCTACTCTCTCTGAAATTTCTCTTGATGCTGTTTTTAATTCCTGGATTGGAGAAATGTTTGTGACAATCTCTGTCTGAATATTCTTTTCTGCCAGGGGCTGTGTTTATGCGATTTTCCTATATTGGAACTGTTCATCAGTAATAGTTCCTAGATCTATTGTTCTGTTAAGTTGTCCAATAGAATTACGTTATTCTAAATTCCTCTTTCTTTGGTTTAATTTTATCTTTCGTGTTTAAGTAGATGGTGTTTTGCTTCACACCGAGTAGTTTGACCATTCACATTTCATCTGGAACAGAAACTTTATATTTCCTTTAAAATAACAAAGCATTAGAGTCTAGGCTACCACCTTCAAATATTTACATGGGGCTCTGGTGTTGTCCATCACACTAGATTCGCTCTGTTCCTGAATAATAGGCTGGAGGCACTAAATTGGCTTTCCCTGTTCTTCTCCAATAGTGTCAATGGGCTGAATGACTTCCTCATATTCCTGTGAAACCAGCGTGAAGTGCGGAATGAACTCTTATTTGACTGGCAATGTGCAGTGTCAGGCAGTGCTGTTACATGAATGTTACTGGCCCTTTAACAGCACAAGCCTCAATGGAGTCCGTGTCTTGCTGCACATGGACACAAACCAGTTCAGGAGCTGACAGGGGACAAAATGTTCTGAACATTGTAGAATCATCAGTGAACATCCCCACATCTGATCTTATGTTGTGGAGAGTGGGGGTGGGGAGACATTGATGAAGCAGCTGAAGATGTTTGTGAAGAGGAAGCTATCCTGAGGATCTCTCATAGAGCTGACCCAGGATTGAGATTATGAACATCTTTCTTTGTGCCATGTTTGACTCCAAACACTATAGAGTTTCTCTGATTCCCAATAAGTCCAGTTTTGTTAAGCTTTTTGATGTTAACAGAAGTCAACCACTGCCTTGATATGAATAATTGTGTATGAAAGAGGATTTGAGACCTAGAGCAGATCAGCCATGAACATGGAAAAGGGCAATGCAGGCTTGGGGAGTGAATGACCTGACCCTGTGTCTGATGTTCTCCCATTCTGTTATTGGAAAGTTATAAGGTGTAATTTTCAGGAATATTCTGTTATTGAATGTTTCAGGCAGGGAGTTCAGAGGATTTTGTGAGCCATCTCTGGGTGAGGTATGAGAGCTGTATTCACAGTGAATCTGGGTCTACAACATGATCAACAAATTGTTGATCATGTTGTAGACCCAGAGTCACTGTTGCAGAGAGGGGAAGCTCTGTAAAAAGAGATGAGCGGCCTCTTTCATACCCGTGCCTGGATTTTCCAATTGCACTTCCCAAATCACCTCAAAGCGTGTGGGGCAGTCTTGAAGGGCCGAATGGTCTCCATAGATTCCGTGCAACAGTTTGTAGGAGTACGTAGACTCCAACTGCTCCTGTCTAGCAGGTTTGAGGGGCTGAATGGAATTCATGAACATAGGACTGAGGAACAGAATTAGGTTATTAGATACTATGAGCCTTCTCTACCAGGCACTAAGATTTTGGCTGATCAGGTTGTGGTCTCAGACCCACTTTCCTGTCTATATCCCAAAATCCGTGACTCACTTTTCTGTCAAATATTTAACTAATGCAGCTTTCGATCCATGTGAAAATAGAGACACAATAAACTTCCAGTGAAGAGAATTCTGTCTTGAAAAGTCCTTACAGATTTTTTTTTTGTCATCCCTCTTATAGAATCAGAGAGTCGTGCAGAACGGAAAACGACCCATTGGTCCAATCTGTTCACTACGATCCGATATCATATCTGATCTAGTCCCATTTGCCAGCATTTGGCCAATATTCCTCCTCTTTCAGATACTTTTAAAACATGCAATTGTAACCACCTTCATCACTTCCTCTGACAGCACTTTCCGTACATACACCATTATCTGTGTGAAACATTTATCTTCAGGTCCCTTCTAAATCATTTGCCCTCTCGCCTTCAACCTATGCCCTCCTGTTCTGGACTCCCCTATCCAGGGAAGCAGAACGTGGCTCTTCAGAATATCCATGCCCTGAAGGTTTTATGAACCTCTATAATCTCACACCTCAGCCTTTGCCACTCCAGGGAGAAACACCTCAACCTAATAAACTTCTTCCCTGAAGCTCAAACCTCCAATCCTGCAACCGAATTGTATACAGTATTCTTAAAGTGCCCTCCTGCAACATGCCACCAAAACTCCTATACTCAATGCTCTGACTGATTAAGGCAAATGTGCCAAATGTGTTCTGCACCACTCTCAACCTGCAACTCCAATTTCAAGGAACAATGTACCTGCAGCCCTTGGTCCCTTTGGACCTTCCAGGACCTTCCCATTAATATCTACCCTGATTTGCCTTCCCAAAATGCAAAATCTCGTATTTATCTATATTAAACTTCATCTGTCACTCCTTGTCCCTTTGCCCCATATAATTGTAATTTCGTTGTACTCTGAGGCAATCTACTACGCCACCTTTCTGATGTAATCTGCAAACTTATTAACTATGGCCCCGATATTCACATCCAAATCCTTTACATAAATGATGAAATGCAGTGAACTCAGTACTGATTCTTGCAGCACACTGCTGTCACAAGCCTCCACTCTGAAAAATTCCGCTCTTCCTTCAAGCCAATTGTGACTAGCTTCTTCTGTATCCCATGTGACCGAAACTTCCTAATCAGTCTACCAATCGGAATGTTATGAACACCTTGCTGAGTTCCTTATTGACAATGTCTATCAAAATGCCTTCATCAATCTTCTTTGTCAACTCTTCATAAACCTCAATAAAATTAATGAGACATCATTTCCCACGCAGAAAGCCACATTGTCTACCCCGATCAGCCCTTGCCTTCCCAAATGTATTTAAATGCTATCCCTCAGAATCCCCTCCAACAACTTACCCACCACCGACATCAGGCTCACCGGTCTATAGTTCCCCAGCTTTTTGGGTCACTGTTTCCTTTTCTAGTCCCACTCCTCCACTGCTCACAACAAACTTTAAATGTAGCCAGGTTGGTGAGATGGCCGATGATATCGGTCTCAGACTGGGTCAGGGTCAATTTTAGCAACATGTCAGGCTAGTTTCTTTAATCTGCTAAAGTAGCATGTTTATGATCGAGAGCAATGTTACTCAAACTATGGTGGAAAGATGAATGGTAACCGATCTGGATATTGAAAATAAAGAATCAATATTTCCCCTTCTATAAACACTGGCGTAGGCTACAGGTTATTAAGGGGGACAAATTCCCAAGACCGAGTTGGATCTATCCCAGTTGCTGAGGGAGGCGAGAGAGGAAATAACTGGGGCCGTGACAGAAAGCTTTGTGGCATTCTTAAATACATGTGAGGTGCCGGAGGACAGGAGGGTAGCTTATGCTGTCCCCCGGATAAGAAGGGTAGTAGGGATATTCTGGGTAACCAAAGACCAGTGAGCCTGACGTCAGTGGTGGGAACTTTGCTGTAGAAGGTACTGAGAGATAGGATCTGTTTATATTTAGAAAAGAATGAGCCTATCAGTGACAGGCAACATGGTTTTGTGCAGGCGAGATAGTGCCTTACCAACGTAATAGAGTTGCTCGAGGAAGTGACCAATTTGATAGATGAAGGAAGGGCTGTTGTTGTCATATACATAGACTTTAGTAAGATGTTTGATAAGGTTCCCCATGGTAGACTAATGGAGAAATTGAAGTCATGTGGTGCGCAGAGTGTTCAAGCTAGGTTGATAAAGAACTGGTTGTGAAACAGGAGACAGAGAGTAGTACTTGAAGGGAGTTTCCCAAAATGGAGAAATGTGACCAGTGGTGTTCCACAAGGGTCAGTATTGGGGCCACTGTAGTTTGTGATATCTTTGAATGATCTGGAAGAGGACACTGTTGGTATGATTAGCAAGTTTGCAAATGACAACAGGATTGGTGGAGTAGCAGAAAACATAAGGGACTGTCAGAGAATACAAGAGGATATAGATAGACTAGAGAGTTGGATGGTAACGTGTCAGATGGTTTTCAATCCAGACAAATGTGACGTGATGTATTTAGGCAAGACTAATTCTAGAGTGAATTATACAATGAACGGAAGAGCCATGTGCAGAAAGATCTTGGAGTGCAGGTCCATTTTACCCTGACGTTTGCTGCACAGGTGGAAAGAGTGGTCAAGAAGGCATATAGTACACTGGCCTTCATTGGACAGGGTATTGAGTATAAGAAGTGGCAAGTCATCTTAACATTGTACAAGGCATTGTTTAGACCGTATTTAGAATACTGTGCACAGTTCTGGTCGCCACATTACCAAATGATGTGGACGCTTTGGAAAGTGTGCAAAGAAGGTTTATGAGAATGTGGACTGATATGGAAGGTGCTAGCTATGAAGAAAGGTTGACTAGGTTAGAAAGAAGGAAATTGAGGGGCAATGAAAGGTATAGACGGGGTGGATAGAGACAAGCTTTTTTTCCCAGGATGAAGGATTAAATAACGAGAGGTCATGGTTTCAAGGTGAAAGGTGGAAAATTTAAGGGGTATATACACAGCAGATACTTCACACAGAGGGTGGTGGGCGTTTGGAACGCGTTGCCTGTAGAGGTGGTAGAGGCAGGCATAGTAGATTCATTTAAGGTACATCTGGATAAATGCATGAGTAGGTGGGGAGTAGAGAGTTACAGATGCTTAGGAATTGACCGAGAGTTTTTGACAGTAGATTTGGATCAGCTCAGGCTTGGAGGACTGAAGGGGCTGTAAATTTTCTTTGTTCTTTGTATACACACACACACACACACACACACACACACACACACACACACACACACACACACACACACACACACACACATGATAAACAAAATTTCTGCAATTTCACGTTGAAAGAACTTTACCCAGATATTAGTAGAACTCATGACAAAAGTAAAAATTGAGAGATTGCCCAAAATGTTATTCTGCTTCTGAAGACATTCTACCCACACAGGCTGCTAAAAATGGGATTTCATCCTGGAACAGTTGGATTTGGCTGAATTCCCTTTGCATTAGGCAGTGAGGAGATTCCAATGAATTCTGGTAAGTGATCACCCAAAGAGGAACACAGTGGCTCAGTGGCTAGCACTGCTGCCTCACAGCACCAGCGACTTGGGCACGATTTCAGCCTTGGGTGACTATCTGTGTGAAGTTTGCACATTCTTCCCTTGTCTGTGTGAGCTTCTAATGGGTGCTCCAGTTTCCTCCCACAGTCCAGATCTGTGCAGATTAGGTAGATTGGTCATGCTAAGTTGCCCACAGTGTTCAGGGATTTTTAGGTTATTTACATTAGTCAGGGGTAAATGTAGGGGAACGGGTCTGGGAAGGTTGGTATGTACATATTGTGCCGAAGGGCCTGTTTCCACACTGCAGGAATTCTATAAAAACAAGTATGGTAACGATGACTATAGATGTTTTTTTAAGGTCGCACACATTACTGTGATGAGAAACAATGAAGGAGAGCGAGTGCAGTAGGCCGTTCCTTCTCGGGCAGATTGGACCATGTGAGGTCTCCTTGTACATTGTCCAAACTATGTCTCCATCACATTACCTGCTCCATGTAGGTGCATCATTGCTGCTGTCATACACAGAGCCATACCCTTAGCAGAAAATGGTCTCAGTTGATTTGAAATATGTTTACATGTCCCCGAGTCATTAAAATATAAAATGTTTAATATATTCAGAATACGTGTGTTAAAATGAATGCATTTTGTAAAAAATACAGAAATTGCTGGAAAAGCTCGGCAGGTCTGTCAGCATCCAGATGCCTTTTTCCATGCTGTATTTGTATCAGCCTCCACCACTTCCTCTGGCAGCTCATTCCATACGCACAGCACCCTCTGTGTGAAAAGGTGCCCCTAAGACCTCACCAAAACCCTTCCCTCTCATTTTCAACCAATGCCCTCTAGGTTTGGACGCCTCTAACCTGGGGAAAAACCCTGACTACTCACTCTATCCATGACCGTTCTGATTTTATAAAATCTGTACTGCTGTAAAATGTGACTGCAATCACATTTAAGTCATCCCGGGCCTAAATTCTGAAATACAATACTGACATCTCTTCCTTCTCCATCAAGTCACAATTCTAAATCTATTTTAATCAGTTTGTTCAGAGGTATCATGAGACACCTCTGTGGGATTTATACCCAGACCTTTGTGCCGGAGGTGTGTTTGCTCATCGGCCTGTTCTGACATGCTGAGACATACCTCTGCAACAGGCAGAACTTGCATCCAGACCTTCTAGTCCAGAGCTATGAACACCACTATGCAAGTTCAGCAATTGGTATCAAATCCAGAGTTCTGACTCAGAGACAGGGACACGACCCACTACACTACCATACCCAGATTTTGGGTCATACTTTAAGTGCCAGCTTTCTGCTCGGTGTGGATTTATTATAATCAGGTTCCCATTACTGAACTACACAAACATTTTGTATTGTTAAACAAGTGCAGGATATTTGCAGAATGTTGAGTGCATGTGCTGTGCCATCGAAATTAACGATGAACATAGTGAGTTTTGAGAAGATTTGCAGCTCAGTTTGAGGATTTGGATGTAGGTTTGCTCGCTGAGCTGAAAGGTTCATTTCCAGACATTTCATTACATTACTAGCTAACATCTTCAGTGGAATTTATGCAAAGCAATGCTGAAATGTTCTGCTTTCTATTTATATGTTTTTGTTGCTTTGAGTTGTGATGTCATTTCCTTTGATGATGTTATTTCCTGTGGTGAAGTCACTTCATGTTCCTTTTCTCAGCGCGTGGTAGATGGGGTCTAACTCGATGTGTTTGTTGATAGAGTGCTGGTTGGAATGTCATGCTTCTAGGAATTCTCGTGCATGTCTTTGTTTAGCTTGCCCTTGGATGGATGTGTTGTCCCAGTCGAAGTGGTGTCCTCTTTAATCTATCTGTGAGGATACCAGTGAGAGACGGTCATGTCCTTTTGTGGCTAGTTGGTGTTCATGTATTCCAGTTTTCTGCCTGTTTGTCCAATGTATTGATTGTTACAGTACTTGTACGGTATTTTGTAAATGACATTAGTTTTGCTCATTGTCTGTATAGGGTCTTTCAAGTTCATTAGCTGCTGTTTTTGTGTGTTAGCGGGTTTGTTGGCTACAATGATGCCAAGGGGTCTGAGTAGTCTGGCAGTCATTTCTGAGATGTCTTTGATATGGGGAGAGTGGCTAGAGTTTCTGGACATATTTTGTCTGCTTGTTTGGGTTTGTTACTGAGAAATCGGTGCACTGTGTTCATTGGGTACCCATTCTTTTTGAATACACATTCTTGGTGAGTTTCCTCTGCTCTTTGTAGTACCTTTGCGTTTCAGTGTATGTTTACTCGTTAAAATAATGTTCTGATGCAACTTCATTTGTGGATGTTGTGACGATTACTTCTGGAGTTCAATATTTGGTCCATGTGTGTTGTTTTTTCTGTAGACGCTGGTTTGAAGTTCCCCATTGGCTGTTCGCTCTACTGTGACATCCGAAATGGCAGTTTGATGTTGTTTTCCTCCGCCTCACTGAATTTTATGCCAGTAAGGCTATTATTGATGATCTTGAAAGTTTCTTCAAACTTGTTTTGTTCAGTGATGACAAAGATGACATCCACGTAGCGGACCCAGAATTTGGATTGGTTGGCTGGCAGAGCCGTTTGCTCAAGTCTCTCGTTACTGCTTCTACTAAGAACCCTGATATCGGAGATCGCATGGGTGTTCCATTGGTTTGTCTGTAGATTTTGTTGTTGAAGATGAAATGGGTGGTAAGGCATATGTCAACTAGCTTGATGATATTTTTCTTGTTGATGAAATTACTGGTGTTTGGTATCGGTGTCTTTGGGTCTTCTAAGAGTGTAGTCAGTGTTTCCTTGGCCAGGTTAAAGTTGATTGAGGTAAACAGGGCTGTTATATCAAAGGACACCATTATTTCATCCTCTTATATCTTAGTGTCTTTAATGGTGCTCAGGAATTCTTGGGTGGAGTGGGTGGAGCGGTGTGAGTCTTCTACTAAGTTTAGTAGTCTTTTGTGAAGCTCCTTGGCCAATCTGTAATTGGTGTTCCAGGAAGTGAGATTAACGTCTGAGGGGGGCTCCTCGTTTGTGAACTTTGAGTAATCTGCAGAAGCCTGGTGTATTGGATCCATCTTCCACTGGAGATGCTACCTAGAAAGGCAATGAGACGTCTGGAAATGAACCTTTCAGCTCAGGGAGCAAACCTACATCTATAACAACGAACATCTTTAATTGCTATTATCTGTACTCTGCAATATTAAGGAAAGAAATCCGGCAGATGCACTTTGCTCAATGAAGGGTCTCAAATAGATATTTACTGAAGTCTGGTTGAAGATTTGTAGCTCGGGTGTCCGTTGTTGTGGTTCTGTTCGCCGAGCTGGAAGTTTTTGCTGCAAACGTTCCGTTCCCTGGCTAGGGAACATCATCAGTGCTATTGGAGCCTCCTGTGAAGCGCTGCTTTGATGTTTCTTCCGGTACTTATAGTGGTTTGTTCTTGCCGCTTCCGGGTGTCAGTTTCAGCTGTAGTAGTTTGTATGTGGGGTCCAGGTCGATGTGTCTGTTGATGGATTTTCAGCTGTAGTGGTTTGTATATGGGGTCCAGGTCCATGTGTCTGTTAATGGAGTTTGTGGATGAATGCCATGCCTCTAGGAATTCGCTGGCTGTTCTCTGTCTGGCTTGTCCTATGATGGTAGTGTTTTCCCAGTCAAATTCATGTTCCTGGTTGTCTGAGTGTATGGCTACTAGGGATAGCTGGTCGTGTCGTTTTGTGGCTAGCTGATGTTCATGGATGCGGATTGTTAGCTATCTTTCTGTTTGTCCTATATACTGTTTTGTGCAGTCGTTGCATGGTATTTTGTAAACTACGTTAGTTTGGCTCGTGCTACCTATTGGGTCCTTTGTTCTAGTGAGTTGTTGTCTGAGCGTGGAAGTTGGCTTGTGTGCTGTTATGAGTCCTAAGTGTCGCAGTAGTCTGGCTGTCAGTTCTGAGACGCTCCTGACGTATGGTAGTGCGGCTAGTCCTTTTGGTTGTGGCATGTCCTCGTTCCGTGGTCTATCTCTTAGGCATCTGGTGATAAAGTTGCGTGGGTATCCGTTTTTGGCGAATACCTTGTATAGGTGTTCCTCTTCCTCTTTTCGCAGTTCTGGTGTACTGCAGTGTGTTGTGGCTCTTTTGAATAGTGTCCTGATGCAGCTTCGTTTGTGTGTGTTGGGGTGGTTACTTTCATAGTTTAGGACTTGGTCTGTGTGTGTTGGTTTCCTGTGTACCCTTGTGGTGATCCTAGTCAGCGGATCCAAACACTCCAAACAATCAACACAGGAATTCTTGGACATCATCAGGAATACACACATAGACAAAGAAGAAACCATGGTATCATTCGACGTGACGGCACTGTTCACATCAATTGACCAAACCCTAGCCAGAGAAACAATAGCCAACCTACTGGATATACATAACAGAACACAGGAGGCCGAACCTATCAACAAGGATGGCATACTTAAAATACTAGACCTTTGCCTCACCACGCACTTGACATTCAACAATCAGATATACGAACAAATCAATGGAACACCCATGGGATCACCAATCTCGGGACTCATAGCAGAGGCAGTTATGCAAAAGTTAGAACATACAGCCCTACCACAAATCCAACCCAAACTCTGGATCAGATACGTCGATGACACCTTTGTAATCATCAAAAACACAGAAATAGAAAAAACACACCGAATCATCAACGCCACACTCACAGGAATACGATTCACGAGAGAAGAGGAAAAGGATAGCCAACTCCCATTCCTAGACGTGCTAGTAGAGAGAACACCCAACGGAGAATTCACCACAAGGGTACACAGGAAACCAACACACACAGACCAAGTCCTAAACTATGAAAGTAACCACCCCAACACACACAAACGAAGCAGCATCAGGACACTATTCAAAAGAGCCACAACACACTGCAGTACACCAGAACTGCGAAAAGAGGAAGAGGAACACCTATACAAGGTATCCGCCAAAAACGGGATACCCACGCAACTTTATCACCAGATGCCTAAGACATAGACCACGGAACGAGGACATGCCACAACCAAAAGAACTAGCCACACTACCATACGTCAGGAGCGTCTCAGAACTGACAGCCAGACGACTGCGACCCTTAGGACTCATAACAGCATGCAAGCCAACATCCACACTCAGACAACAACTCACTAGAACAAAGGACCCAATAGCCAGCACGAGCCAAACTAACGTAGTTTACAAAATACCATGCAACGACTGCACAAAACACTATATAGGACAAACAGGAAGACAGCTAACAATCCGCATCCATGAACATCAGCTAGTCACAAAACGACACGACCAGCTATCCCTAGTAGCCATACACTCAGACAACCAGGAACATGAATTTGACTGGGAAAACACTACCATCATAGGACAAGCCAGACAGAGAACAGCCAGCGAATTCCTAGAGGCATGGCATTCATCCACAAACTCCATTAACAGACACATGGACCTGGACCCCATATACAAACCACTACAGCTGAAAATCCATCAACAGACACATCGACCTGGACCCCACATACAAACCACTACAGCTGAAACTGACACCCGGAAGCGGCAAGAACAAACCACTATAAATACCGGAAGAAACATCAAAGCAGCGCTTCACAGGAGGCTCCAATAGCACTGATGATGTTCCCTAGCCAGGGAACGAAACGTTTGCAGCAAAAACTTCCAGCTCGGCGAACAGAACCACAACAGATATTTAATACTCAACACCAGAGACGAAGGAAGAGCTTAATTTCTGACCCCCAAAAAACTATCAGGATTACCCAACTCTAACGTTCTACTGCCCTTTTCCTAAAGCCATGAAATTCCACCAGGCCGGTGATTACTGTCCAGCTCCTTCTCACCACTGACTGTGTCTTTAATCTGTCCATCCTCCCCCAAATCGCACAGGGCAAATCAAGCTCAGGGTCTTTGTGAAAATCAAGACTGGAGTGTGTAGGTGTCCTGGAGAGGAGGAGGATATTTTAAATTGAAGGGGGAGGGTGAGGTGGCAGTAATATATTACACCGGGCAGAGGAGTGGCAGATGGAGTTTAGTTTGGATTAATGCGAGGTATTGAATTTGGTAAATCAAACAAGAGCAGGATCGATACAATTAAAATAGGGCCTTGAGAAGTGTTGTAGAACAGAGACCTAGGCCGTCAGGTATAATTCTTTAACACTTACATCTATGGTTAAGTGTGGTTAAGAAGGTATTTAACACACTTGTCTTAATTGGTCAGAACTTTGGGTATCGGAATTGGAACGTCATGTTGAGGTTGTTCAGGACATTGGTGAGACCTCTCCTGGAATACTGTGTCCAGTCTGGTCATCCTGCTTGCTTATTCCATCGGCACACCACCCTTTGGGTGAAAACGCTGGTCCTAAGGTCACTTTTAAATGTTTCCCCTCTCACCTTAAGTCTGATTCCTAGGTTTGGACCCCCCACCCTTAGAAAATACCTTGACTATTCACTTTGATATTATTGCCCTTGGTATTATTAACCTGGAGAGGGTTCAGAAGAGATTAACCTAGATGTTGCTGGTAAAGGAGGGATTGAGCTATAAGGAGGGGCTGGGTAGGCTGGGACCTATTTCACTGGAGTGTATGAGATTAAGGGGTAACTTTATAGAGGTTTATAAAATCATGAGGGGTACAGATAAGCTGAAGGGCTGATCTCTTTTCCCTAGAGTTGGGGATTCAAAACTGGGTTATATTTTAAGGTGCAAGGAAAAAGATGAAAAGAAGTCATGTGAAGAAATTATTTTAGACAGAGTTTGGCTTGTGTGTGGAATGAACTTCCAGAGGAAGTGGTGAAAGCAGGGACAGTTACAACCTTTAAAGGACATTTAGCTCGGTACATGGTGAAGACATCACCATGTGAGCAGCTGCTCTCTCCCTCCCCATCTGAATGAATCCCTGCTGTTTTTCACCCTCTGCCAATGCCTGTGCAGTGGCGTGGTGAGGCCTGCAGAGGGTAGCATTGCATCACTTTAATCACCACAGAGACTGCCAGACCTGCCCCACACAAAGACACACGGGAATGGTGAGGACACAACATTGAGCTCATCTGGTAATTTAAATTAAACATAAAGAAATGCTCAATTTGCCTCGTAATCTGTTAAAATGTGAGTGACAGAGAACTCCCAAATTCCACTGTTTAAACAAAAACATCAACTTTTTTTTACTCTGAAAGTGAACATTTTACATCAACTATTCACAACTCTGAGATCCAATTTATCTTAACTGCTTATTACCCTACTCCAACACTACAGCAATATACTGTTCCAATAAGATGCTTATTAAAGTTACATAAACTTAGTTTCAAAACCACATAGCAGCTGTTGTTTCATCTGACCTTACGCCAATTTCACTTTTCCCATCTTTCCTGGGAAGACTGGCTCATGTTACAGGATGCGATCAAAGTTACATTTCAGCATTCTGCAACCTTGGAACACATCCTTCCATGACACTCAGTCTCCCCATCTCTGTCTATACCCCAAACCATCCCATGTTGTGATATTTAAACTGATTCCCCTGCCATCCCTCCCTGGCAGTGATGTTCACACCCGTAGCAACCCCTTGTCATAGCACAATGGAGAGATGGAGCTGGAAATGAATGGGAGCTGCACATCCTGTCACTTCCAGCATGGACTGCAAGTTTCCCCACGCTGGACAGGGATCTAACACAGTGTTACTCAGAAATGCACTGGGGTGGTTTACTCAGTCCTTCATGCTGGGAGGGTAACTGCTCCTGGATTACAGATCACTGTACAGGTCGCTGTGCTGGTCAGACTGGTTGAGTTTTATAGATAATGCAATGACGTGGACTGTGTAGCTCCTTATGCTGGATTGATACTTGTTTCAGGTTTACACATTAGTGATCCATTGTGGTCTGCACAGCTCCCTGTGCTGGACAGATATCTAGTTCCGGTTTATCGATCAATGCATGGGTGTGGTCTGAATTGCTTCCCATGCTGATTACTTGCTGAAGAAACACAGCAAGCCAGGCAGCATCAGCAGGTGTAGAATTGGATGTTTCGGGTGTACCCTCCTTCAGGACTCTTGCAGAAGGGTTACACCCGAAACATCAATTTCTCCACCTCCTGATGCTGCCTAGATTGCTGTGTTCTCCAGGCTTCCTGCCTGTCTACTTTGGCTTTCAGCATCTGCAGCTTTTCTGTCTCTATCCTGGCTTCCCATAGTGGACAGACGTCTACTCTGCATTTGAAGATAAGTGCTCTGACATGATCTGTGCAGTGTTTCACCCTGGATTGCTGGATTATATCGACCAGTGCAATGGGTGAATCTGCATAGTGTTACACGCTGGACAGTGTGCTGGCTTGAACTTACCAGTAAACTGGCCTGTTCTACACAGTGTTCCACGGCAAACAGATATCTCCTCTGGGTTTATGGTGTCTGGGCTGGTTCTGTGAGGTAGATTGAGAATGTGGTATATCTAACCATTGCAGCTGATCTGGCAATGCCTTTAGTTCCCATTCCTGTGATTGGACCCTCCGTCTCTCACCCCATTAATGTTACAGTGTGTCCAGGCAAAGTACATCATGTTGGTGGGGTGGGTAGGGGGGAAAGGTGATGGACAGGTCAAGGAGTTCCCCGGAACATTGTGTCCCCGACATTCTATAACTGACATTCCCCGGAACGTTCTGTCCCTGACGTTGTTTGTTTGTGAACAGCCGGACGTCAGTGAATTGAACAAACGATCAGATCCCGAGGGAAGAGATCCCGTTCCAGGGAGAAGGAGACACTATTCCGAAGGCCCCTCAAGCAGTTAAAGGGGTGAATATGTTTTCCCTGCGTTTATATTTCTTCACGACTTAGGATCGACCACAATTTAGACCAAAATACAAAAATTACCAAACTCCATTTGGCTTCAGGAAACTGGGAGCAAATCCTTCAGGACAGCAACGTTTCCACCCTCCGTATTAGGAATTGGGAAAGAGTGACCTGTTTTTGCTCTCAAATGATCGAGTGTGTGGGAATGTTCTAGAAACCATCTGCCCTTATGGATGTGTCTCTGTGTGTTTTGGGAGGGAAGGTTTCTTGTGCTTTATGTCTCATTTTTGTCAGTAATTCTAACCTTCCCATTTGGTATTCCAGCTCCAATTATTTTCATAAATCCCTGAATACAGGAACACATTTGAAAATCCCACAGGATCCCCAATCAAACGGGTCCCTTTGCCTCCAGGCTGATGGATAATGGGTTTGTTTTCCTTCCTCACAGTTAACGTAGTGACCATCTACGTCCTGCTTTATAAAGATTGTGGATTGTCTCCATCTGTCAAACATTACCTGGGGACCATGGCAGCGGCGGATCTCCTGGTCATTATCCTCGACCTGATCCTGAGAAACATTCCCATTGTTTATCGGGAACAGTTTTATTTCCTGATGCGCTCCGTCCCCGTGAGTAATATCCACGCCGTCCTGCTTTATGCAGCCACTGACTGCTCTGTCTGGTTCACCGTCACTTTCACCTTTGATCGGTTTGTGGCCATTTGTTGCCAGAAGCTGAAAAGTAAATATTGCAGTGAGAAAACGGCGGCTGTGGTTCTGGGAGCAGTGACTGTGCTGAGCTGTTTAAAGAACATTTCCTGGTATTTTATGCTCACGGCTCGGTATTGGCTGGGGAATGCCCCCTGGTTTTGTGATGTAACAGACGCTGTTTGATTATCCAGTGCCTGTGTCACAATCGAGTTCCTCCACAACATTCTAACCCCGTGTGTCCCATTTCTCCTGATTCTGCTGCTCAATGTTCTCACCGTCAGACACATTTTAGTGACCAGCAGAGCCCGCAGGAGACTCTGCGCTCACACCAATGGGGACGCTCAGTCTGACACAGAAATGAGAAACCGAAAAAAATCCATCATTTTACTGTTTGTGATCTCGGCCAATTTCATTCTGTTATGAAAATAATTGGAGCTGGAATACCAAATGGGAAGGTTAGAATTACTGACAAAAATGAGACATAAAGCACAAGAAACCTTCCCTCCCAAAACACACAGAGACACATCCATAAGGACAGATGGTTTCTAGAACATTCCCACACACTCGATCATTTGAGAGCAATTTCATTCGTTCATGCTGTATTCTATATGAAACCGGATGTGATATATTGTGTATAACCTTACGACACTAGATGTTGTTGTGTGTCTTTGTGTTGGAGAAGCTGAGCTGGAGAGAGACAGACTCGGTCCCAAGTCCTGGTCCTCAGAGAAGGGAAGGGCATCGCCCCCTGAGCTGAGAAGCTGGGATTAACTCCCTCTGTCCCCCCCCCACTCCAATCTGACCTCCCTATTTCCTCTCCCCTACACTTTCTCCTCATTTCTCTCCCCCTTTCTCTCTGCACACTCTCTCTTTCTCACCACCTCTCCCTTTCACTCTCCCTCATACCCCCTCTCTCACCCCTAACCCTGGTTTCTCCACCTGCCTCCACTCTTTCCTCTGGCTCCCCCCTCCCACTCACTCTCACTGTTCTGCCGTCGCTGTCTCCCTTCCACAATTTTCCATTTCTCCCACATCTCACCCCAAACACATACCCCCCTCCGTGACGTGCAGCCTCATCCCCAAACCACCCAGTCTCTGGCTCAGAGGGAGGGGAAGGACCAGGGAGACAGAGTGTGTCAGAGGGAGAGGGAGGGAGGGACAGGAGGGAGAGAGATTCAGTCAGAGAGAAACCTCAGAGTTATTGCTTCACTATTAATATGACCCCCCTCACACTAACTGTGTCACTATCACCTTGACCCTCTCACACCAACTGTGTCACTATCGCCTTGACCCCCTCACACTAACTGTATCACTGTCACCCTGACCCCATCATACTTACTGCACCACTATCGCCCTGACCCCCTCACATTAACTGTGTCACTATCACCCTGGTCCCCTCACACTCACTGCGTCACTGTCACCCTGACCCCCTCACACTGACTGCATCACTGTCACCCTGACCCCCTCACACTTACTGTGTCACTATCACCTTGACGCCCTCACACCCACTGTGTCACTGTCATCCTGACCCCATCATATTTACTGCATCACTACCACCATGACCCCCTCACACTTACAGCTTCACTATCACCATGACCCCATCACACTTACTGCGTCACTATCACCCTGACCCTCTCACACTTACTGCGTCATTATCAACCTGACCCCCTCACACTTACAGCATCACTGTCAGTCTGACCCATCACACTTAGTGCATCACTGCCATCCTGACCCCCTCAGCCTTACTGTGTCACTGTCAGTCTGACCCCTCACAGTTACTTCAACACTATCACCCTGACCCCCTCACACATACTGTGTCACTATTACCCAGACTCCCTCACACTTACTGCGTCACTATCATCCTGACCCCTCACACTGACTGTGTCACTGTCACCCTGAGCCCCTTACACTGACTGCGACACTGTCACCCTAACACCCCCACACTGACTGTGTCACTAGCAGCCTGACCCCCTCACACTCACTGCGTCACTATCAGTCTGATCTCATAACACTTACTGCGTCACTTCCAGCCTCTCTCTCTCACACTTACTGCGTCACTGTCACCCTGACCCCTCACACTTACTGTGTCACTTTCGCCCTGACCCCTCACAATTACTGCGTCACTATCACTCTCACCCCCTCACAGTGACTCCATAACTGTCACCTTGACCCCTCACACTTACTGTGTCATTATTACCCGGACTATCTCACACTTACTGCGTCACTATCACCCTCACCCCCTCATACTGACTGTGACATTAAGACCCTGACCCCCTCACACTTAGTGTGTCCCTATCACCCTGACCCTCTCACACTGACTGCAACACTATCACGCTAAACCACCTCACAATTACTGCGACACTATCACCCTGACCACCTCACACTCACTGAGTCACTGTCACCCTGACCCCTCACACTTACTGTGTCACTATCGCCCTGACCCCTCACAATTACTGCGTCACTATGACCCTCTCCCCCTCACACTGACTCCGTAATTGTCACCTTGACCCCTCACACGTACTGCGTCGTTATCACCCAGACTCCCTCACACTTACTGCATCATTATCACCCTGACCCTGCCACACTGACTGCGACACTATCACACTGACCACCTCACAGTTACTGCGTCACTATCACCCTGTCCCCTTCACAGTTATTGCCTCACTATCACCCTGACCCCCTCACAGCTACAGCGTCACTATCACCTTGACACCCTCACACTTACTGTATCACTACCACCATGACCCCCTCACACTGACTGCGTCACTATCACCCGGACCCCCTCACAATTACTTGGTCACTGTCACCCTGACTCCCTCACACATACTGCGTCAATATCAATCTGACACCCTCACAATTACTGCATAACTATCACCCT